>NW_014555113.1:72182-126171 GCF_001313825.1 Dinoponera quadriceps | reverse complement strand
CCCCCCCCACTCACCCTCGCTGTCCGCGTGGATTACGTCGGCGTTGATCGGAACGGTCGACGACCACCGGTCGGCGCAAAAAAGGCATGGAAAAAACGACGACTAATTTTACGACAATACACACGTGCGCGCTCACGTTACGTCTGAGAAATGCGCGTGCTATCACGAAGTAACGATCCCTCGCAACGGGTAGCGCGCCGAGGGAACGCAATTTATCGCATCTCTCCGCGGGGATGGTAGCCGCGGAGGATGCGCACCGTATGGTAGAGGGAGGGGGGAGGGGGAGGGGAAGGAGATTGAACGTCAAAAATACAGCCGGCGCTCCGGCAGGATGCCGCCGCGAGATCTTCTATATCTTTATATATACGAGCCAGGAAGAGTGGTCGCGAGCGTGAATGTAAATGAAATGGAAATTCCTTCCCCCGGCGCGCTGAAATGGCACACCGGGGAAAATCGCGTGGTTCGCGCGACGCGTACGGATATAAGTGCCGTCGAGCCGGTGGAAGTCATCGCGAGCGGAAGGAATCTCATGCCAGCCCTCCCGTCTCTCTCTGTTTTTTATTGCGCGACCGCAGCCGATCGCAGACCGAGTCGAATCGGGGAATGCGACATGTCGTCTCCCTTACGATTTCAGTTACAAAAACCGCGCGAAGGCTGAGGGTGGTTTCTTTTAACTTTATTCGCAGGCAGAAGCATTAGTATCAATTAAAGTCTCATGTTTTTCATACACGAGCAAGAATTTATAGTCTTATGTAAGAATAAAATTTTCTCACACGAATGAAGGAATTCTATATTCAGGGTTTACCGAAAAAGTGTGGAAATCTCGAATTATTTCGGAAACTACGCATTTTCGAAAAATTGTTCCGCACAAAAGTTGTAGGGCTTTAACGCATTACACAGCAGCGTTAGTGCAACCTTGAATAGCGTTGTCAAGGTCATGAAGGTGATCTTTAAATTTTTCAACGGAAGTCCCTTTTTTTTATTGCACAGTCATGTAGCTTATTTCGAGAGCTTCTCGAAACTAAAATAATATATTTTTTTATTCTGCTTATTTAAAATTCTGCTATCAGAAAGATAAATAGATCGATAGATAGATAGATAGATAGATAGATAGATAGAGAGAGAGAGAGAGAGAGAGAGAGAGAGAGAGAGAGAGAGAGAGTCTTCTCTGTTTCGCTAATAGAAATCAATTTCCCGCTCATTACCGCACGACGGTTACGCAGCTGGAAATTGACGTCGGCAATTCTACCGGATATTCATTGATTAGCCTAATCGGAGTTTGTCGGGAATCATCCCGACGATAATGAAGAGAGAGAAAGAAAGATCCGAGAGAGCCGGGTGCTACGCGTCGCGGGAAGGTACCGAGGGGTACGACGGATGAAATCGTCGCGAAAAATTAATGCCGGAGAGAGAGCGAAGATCAAATAAAATTTGCGGCCGGTGCAGAACCGGCGGGTTTACGGTCCTCTCGAAGGGGGAGGAGACCGGTCGTTGCCGAGACGTAAAGATATGGAAATGCGAAGCCCCGAAGCGCGGGGGAGGAGGGTGAGAAAGACAGCGGCGGATGGAGAGAGCACGGCGTGCTGAAAGAGCCCGGTGTCGCGTCCGTTGCTCCTTTTGCCCGCAGGACTCTCTTCGTATCGCGTGACAGTGTCCTGCTGCATCGACCTCGTGCAGTACGCCACGTTACGGCCAGGAAAGGTGGCCAGGATTGTAACCGGAGACACACCGGGGGCCCTCCACGCCCTCCCCCGTCGTTGTATCCCCGTAAATGCCGCGAGATATCCTCGGCCGGTTGCTAGGTGGGTGTGAAACGTAAAGCCGGCGCGGATCTCACCGGGGCTCCAGCGGGGCCGATGCACCGCAGATTGCGAGTATCCTTGCTGAGGTCGAACGAGAGGAGGCTCCGCCGAAGGTCGTTGCCTGCTCGATATACCCGGTGCTCGTCTAGGAATCCGCAGCATCAGCGGTCCCTCCCCCTCTCTCTCTCTCTCTCTCTCTCTCTTTCTTTCTCTCTCCCTCACCATTCGTCGGAGGATCTCAGCATTCTCGGCGAACCCGCGGCCCCCGTATTATCCGTGGAGGAGGACGAAGATTTGAGAGAAGCGGGATTGCGCTCTCTGCCAATTATTAATAATCGCCCGCTCCTCCCCTCTCCCACCCCCTCGCGAACCTCTGGATAAAGCGCGGAATTTACGTCGTCACACGCGCGTTTCTACGGTTTAAATACAGCCCATTAACTCGGCGTTACGCCGCGTTAGATCGCCGACACGGCCGATGATCGCGATATTCGGCGTAAATTCCAGCTTTTTCGAGGAAAGGAGTACGATGAGTAATTTTATATGCAAATATATCGCGTCGGTGCGATTCATATGCCCGTGCGTAAGTGTATATGGGAATGTGGGTGAGTGTGTGCGTGCATGCACGATAACAGTGGATTACGCATTACAGGCGTATGCACGCGCGCGGCACTGCCGAGCGCGAAATTAATATTATCGTATCATCGGATTACTCACCGAATATCGTCGGCGCGACTGATTGCCGACGAGAGCGAGCTCCACTCGAGCACCCTCGCCGAGGACGCGATCGGCCACTAAGTACGATGATTACCCGACTGATTACATTCATTGTCCGCGGAAATGGCGAGCGAACTCTTTGATCACGGGCAACCCTCATTAGCGATTATCGCCGGTATTAATGATGATCGTCGTTCGCCGTCGGACGACTACTGAAATCGGAACTCGCCGGCGAATATCCGAATTCGTCGCTTCCGCTCATGGCTCGAATGTCCGACGACGGCACGGCGAGAGAATAGGAGGAAAGTCTGTGTTAAGTGCGAGGAAAAACATGAGTTAAAATCGTAAATGTGTTTTAGAGGATGTTAAAAATCGGACATGGTGTTAACCTCAAGAAGGTATAAAATATGTCATCTTCAGTCGCGAAGTATCTCGGCTTCCGAATGGTCAGTTGTTTCCTAACTTTGCAGACACGTAGACGGTATTTCTATCAATGGTAGCTAAAAGTTCAAAGGATTTCTAAGAAAACGGTTTGAAGGACCAATTGCCTTAAGTACCGACGAATCGTTCGACGACGGGCAAGAATTTGGTGGGAATAATTGAAGAGCGATTAAGGATCAGAGAGAAAGGGAGACACAGGAAAGAAAAAGGAAGAAAGAGGGTAAGTGAAAGAAAGAGAGAGAGAGAGAGAGAATGCGTAATTGTTCGGAGAAGAGACTTCCACGTCGCGTAACGAGAATGTGTCTCAGAAGAACTCGCGCGTTCGGAGTGAATCCTCGGCGGAGGAAACGGCGGGAATGTAAATTTATGTGCAGGTATTCCCTTTCCGAGTGTCTCGTCCGAGCGAGACGGATTCGATGCGCGCGAGAGAGGAGAGAAGGAGCAGAGCGCTGAAGCAGCGGTCCGGTTTTTGCCGGCGGAGTGCAAGGACAGAGACGACGACGTCGGCGGACTGTTGCCGCTGCAGCAACAACGCCGAGAGGGCCCCGAGAAACGTGGTCGCACATTGGCGATCGCTATACCTGCTCCCTGAAATGATAGTAAACGGGCCTTCCGAGGAGGGTTGCGACATTCGACACCGAAACACGGATACGCGTCAGCTGTGTGCGGCCGAACAATGGCCGGCGCGATTCTTTCACCTGAATTTAGCGCCTTACCCGGACACAAGTTAACGTGGTCGTTGGAATCGTTGAGCGTTCGTCTCACCGGGCGAAATGTGTATCTGAATTTTCATCGTTATCCCAGAGCAAAAGGAAATGAATTACCGAAGCTCTCGGATGTGCAGTCAATTGGGGACGAAAGAAGCAGCTAAGAACGAAAGTGAAATGTCGGGAACGGTGTCGATAAATAGAGACTCGAACAGAATTTAGTTATATATCGGAAATACGCATGTACATTTCTATATATTATCTATGTATTATCTATATATCACTCCTATTTTGGTCTGGAAATGTCAGTACGACGTCCTCTAACGTTACTCTCCTACTTGAGTTAAGTTAAGCACGAGGATAGTTCGCCACAAGTAATTCCTCAAATCAGAGATATAAATTGCGAAACTCGCTATATATGGGATCTACAAATGAAACGAGAGGCGGGTTATTTTGAGGTAATCTCAGAGGGATCCGTTTGATATTTCCGCAGCGATCGCATCGCCCAGGATTTAAATGGAATCGATCCGCTCACGATGCCCCATTGTCTTTCTTGTTTCGCAGGACGACGGCGGTATCGAGTACTTCAACACTATAGTGGTGCAGCCACACCTGAAGCTGGTCACGAACCAGGGCAGAGGTTTTCACGTGAGATGCAGATACCAGACGCGCGACAAAGTCGTAACGAACGACCAGACCCACGTGGCTATGCTGCAATCGTTGCCGTTGCAGGTAATAAAAACGTCATGGTCGCTCGTGTGTGGAAAATATCTCTCTTGAAATTTTCACGAGATATTCAGCCAATTACAACGTCCGTACGAAAGCATAAAAACCGCGTCGGGTTCGCGAGGATTATCCCCGTAAGTATCGTTTATGCACCGGTCTGACGATTAAAATGTCGACGAGTGAAACATTTATTGTGAAATTTATTTCGCTTATTTATGTTTTACATAATAAAATGTTCGAAGTAAGTATTCAGTAAAATATTCACAGTAAAATATTCTGAACGGTCCATACCAATTTTCGTTTGATTTAACACAAAGTAAATGTGTTGTAAACATATATTATGTCAAAAATCAATATAAAATTATAATATCCATAATATATCAATCGACATTGAAGTAAAAAATGTTATTTTAACATTTATGTTGAATATCAACTCAACACAAAATATTGAGGTAACGTAAATACAATGTGTTAAATTGACACACGGATACGCTGAAAATTTAACGCGAAAACTTTATCAGGAACGAATTTTAACACAAGTATAAAATATTTTTTATTGTGTATTAATAAAAAGAAAGACTGAAATATCGTTTTCTCGTACAAGGGATAATAAAAAGGAGGGACAAATGTCTACGATTGAACGGATAATTTTTGACATTTATTTATTTACTTATCTATTCATTATTTAATTAAGATGAAATATTTTTTTCGTACAACGGATATATAAAGAAGAAAAATAGAAGAAGGAGAGAAAAGAGAGGAAAGAAAATACATGAGGAAATATTTCCAACTCGTTGTTTACCATTCCCACAGGCGACCGCTCCGATGCCGGGATGCACGATGAAGATCTTTAGCGGCGATCCGACGCAGCATCACGTGGCGGAGAACGTAAAGATCGGCGATCCCCTGACCTTGGTCATCAGCATTGACAAGCAAGAAATGTTCGGCTTGAGGATATCCGATTGTCTGGTGCGCGACGGTCTCGGTTGGGGCGAGCAGCGGCTCATAAACGACGAGGGGTGAGTTCATATATATATATATATCATGATACACCGCTTATCACGATCGACTGGATAATAAGCGAGCGGAGATCGCGAGGAGGGAAGAGGAAGGGATCTTATCTCTCGGAAGAGACGAACAATTATTCGGTCCATTGATTCTCTCCTTCTTCTTTTTTTCCCTTCACGAACAAGTTGATCGAATCGCGCGATTCCTTTTCAGCTGCCCGATCGACGGCGAGATCATGGGACAGTTCACGTACAACGAGGACAAGACAGAGGCCAGGGTGAACTTCCAGGCGCACAAGTTCCCGTATACGGCGAGCGTGTATTACCAGTGCAACGTTAGACTGTGCGTCAAGCATGGCGGAGGATGCATTAACACGGTACCATCGTCGTTATTATACAGTACCTGGCCGTATTATTAGACGCAACGTTGATTTTTCAATAGAACACAGATTGGGAGGGGAAGAAAAGATGCTGATTTTATTATTTACTCCATTAGAATAATTTCGGTGTCAATCAGCGCTTCTACCTCTGCAACCTTCTAAGATGTCAAATCACTTGTTTTACTCATAATTTTTGTAAATAATATCAATGTTTTTCACACAATAATTTATTCTTCTGTCAGTAAGCAAGGAATTTGACGGTCTCAAGTCACAAGTAAATAAAAATAAAACGAAACTTCAATTGACATACATACACTCAAAACACGTCTATTGCCGTTGTTATCAGCAATTAGGCAACTAGCGCGGGCTCATGCTCGTTCAAGGTCATTATAACAGCCGAGTGAAATGACGTAAAAAAATACCTTTTATAATCGAATTTTAGAATATTCGTTCCTTAAAACATAATTCGATCGATAGATGAGCCGTATTATAAAGTCCTCGGAAGTTAATGAAATGTAAAAAACTAAGGTACGTCTAATAATATGGCCAGGGACTATACATGCGTTTTATATATAAGATGTACATACACACACATGCACACATATATATAGGATGATAAAGGGGAGAGGAATAATGGCTTTACGAGGGAATTATGAAGTACATTGTTATTCATCTTCCTTTAATGACCCAGCGATAGCAATCTAACGTCCGAAATATCGCATCGAGACGCATGTAATTCCCATCGTTATTGCTTAATAACACGTTGCACGAAGGCGTATTACGTAACACTTGACCCTGAGAAGGAATACTCCGGCGGCGGTTTCTCGGGGATTTACCAAGAGCATTCATTGCTATTCCCCGTTTGTAGCCGCCGTTGTGCAACTCGATAGTCAGACGACGCAGGGACACTGCCGATGACGACGAGGTGAAGGGTGTCGAAGGCTTGGACGGTACCCCGGCCACGATCGAAGTCTACAGCGGTCTCTACGTGAACGAAGCTTCGGACGTTGGCTCCAAGTCGGACTTCACCGACGACGTATTCAGAGAAAGGGTGAGGAAACCTTTAGCGATTATATACTATCGATAGTATTCTTATAATAATCATTTTCGTATTAATCGGCATAGTTATTATAATATATTGGACGGTTGGTGCAAAAGATTTATTTTTCCGATAAATTTTATATATTAAATATATTAAACAGATTTATATATATCAAATGAAAACACAAAAATTATAACATGAGCCGACACAAGTACAAAATATTTTTTACCGTGGGCGTGGGTGTCTGAAAAAAATAGTCGACGTTGTATATTTTATTCGTAAAAACGATTAATCCTTCGAAATTGGATAATTCCGTTCATGATGAACATTTCACCGGTGTCTTGTAAAATATCAGGTATAAGATATGACGTCAGGTAAATCGTTTCATCGTTCCTTTTTTCGCAATACTTCAGGCGATCGACGACCCGAACACCATTTGCATATCGCAGAGGAGCTTCGCCATCGGGATCGCCATCGCCGGTCTGATACTGATGCTCGCGGTGGTGGCTGCTATTCTGGTGCTGCTCGCCAAGAGGCGACACAAGAGCGTCTCCACGACAGGGTCGTCCATTTACAGCGGACCCTACACGAACACCGCCTACAGCCACAGTAGTTAAGCCCGCTCCGGTGAGCGCTCGGCCGCTCGGCGCGAAGTCTACGCGAGATCGAGATAACGAACACGCGGCTCCTCGGAGCGACCTGTCCCCGCGAAAGTACGCGCCTCCGCTCCTCGAATTTTTCGCTCCGCCGCGGTATCTCGACGGTATGTCGCGAGACTCGATCGGTCGATGATGATTAATCAAGCCGGCACGCTCGCCGTTCGACCGCCGACTCGAGATGCAACCTGGGCGTGGTTAACGAAATGTGAATCTCTTGCTCAACTGCCGATGCTACTGCCTGTTGTATCTCCTCCTCCTCTCCCTTCTTCTTCTTCTTCTTCATAAATTCGCTCTTCTAAGCAATACGCGACGTGTCTTCTGCAGCAACGCCGGTACACGCTTCGAGGTATCCGAAGAAGCCGGTTGTTCCCCCGATACCGAGCTTTCCTGCCTCTTCTTCTTCTTCTCCTCACACGCGGGTATTTCTTCGTACGAGAACGTTCGACTCGTGAAACTGTCACGACAGTCTCGATAACGAATTCCGAGGCAAGTTTTCACGAACATTTATAGTTCGCTTCTTTGGTGCAATATTTATCGTATAAAATATAAGTGATTTGATACGAAATGAGCGCGCGGAGATACGAAAATTTCCGAGAGATCATTCTCGCGGGGAGAAATTCTATTCTTGTAGAAATCGGTGCTTGAACGCATTATTGAGACCTGTCTGGAACAGGGTTGCGAATCTTTCGTTTCCTTCTTTGTCTCTCCCTCTGTTCTTCTCTTCTCTCCGTTAAAATAATCCGCTAGGCCTCCGCTCGAACCGTCCCGCTGGCGAACGAGAAGTCGTGCTCGGGGTAACGATCGCTCTCGAATCGGCGCTTCGTTCACAGCGCCCGCGTCGCGTAGCAACCTTAGCGAAACCCTTACCGTTACTTCCGATCGCGCGCACGTCTAACGCGAATCGACACGACTCCGTCGCGAGTTGCGTCACATTCTAATATATATACCTACCTACGTAATATTACTATACTGTACACTAGTCCGGTATACGCTGTCCTACCTAACATATACGCACACACACGTACACATACACACGCATATACACACACATACACACAGCACGCGACAGTACCGTCAAGCCGCGGTCATCTCGATGATTCAATTCCAACATTACCCCGCGTGAACTCACTCTAGCGATTTAAGTTGAAGTCGACAACTGCCGACTCGATCAAATACTCCAGTGATACATCGCGACGTATCACCCTTCCCCCCGCCCCCCCCGTCCTACCGCCAGCGCGGCATCTCCGCGCGCAACTGTTCACGTTTCCGTCTTGTATTTTCGTGTCTTGGCCTCGAAGGCACCCTCCGATTCGCATTCCTCTCCGACGCTTCGAGTTCACCGTTGCGCGCAACTTAACATGCGCGCGGCGGCATTTTCGTTTGTATTTCCGATCACGTTGCAGCCGGTGTGTGCGGTTAATTCGGCTCTTTGGATGATGCGGACGACGGAATTCGCTCCGACGCGGTGAAAAACGCGGCAATGCCTTTCCGTCCTCTACCATTGGTTCGCTTTTTCGAGACGCGTCGAGCGGCATTAAGTGGAAATAGTAGTTGAATAAATACAATACAATAGTAAATCGCGGAGTATTTATACTCCGTAATTATATTTTGCGTAACACTCGCTGTGTCAGCAACGACGCTTGCCAACCCAGACGACATAATGTTGAAAATCCGGACGTAAGACGTCTCAGTTCAACGCAACGAGTCCAAAATCGAGTCACGAGACATTTCAAAGACGAGAATCCACTTTTCCATACGTGATCGGAAATGCATCCATGATATAAAACAGAAAGACGACGAATATTGATAAAAAAAAAAAGAACTCAACCAAGATTCAACAGAATGCGTTGTCGGTCACCGGTGAGCTTCCACTGGTGAAACCGTGTGTGTGTGTGTATGTGTGTGTATGTACGTATGTGTATGAATGGGCCATTGCCGTCGTAGAGATGCTCATCACACACTCAATCTTACATCACAGCGAGTCGTTGGCGAATGAAAGGCGAAAATTCCGAAGCCCCCCTCCCCCCTCTCGTTACGAATCACTCCGACTACTAAATGTCTACGACGTCGCGATGCTCGTGTGAATGTGAAGCAAGCGGGCGCGCCGCTCGGTCCGGAGCGTAGAATCAGATCTGTAATCCGTCGCGACGCTTGAACGTGTTAATGTTAATTAGCCTAATTGAAACGAGGTGCTGCTCTCCGATGTCGGTGTGCCGGACTCCTCCGCGGGAACAG
Organism: Dinoponera quadriceps; assembly: GCF_001313825.1. Taxonomy (NCBI): domain Eukaryota; kingdom Metazoa; phylum Arthropoda; class Insecta; order Hymenoptera; family Formicidae; genus Dinoponera; species Dinoponera quadriceps. Next base: position 116,458 of record NW_014555113.1, on the reverse strand, counting down.
CCGGGCGAGACGTCTCCCGAGCGGTTCAGTTCAAAGGATTCCCCGAGTCTTCGAGACTTCGTCGGACGCGTGAATCGCCGTAAAGAGGAGGAGGAGGACACCGACGATATCGTACCGACAGCGATATCGGTCGCGGAGCGTTTAGATTATAACTGACAAAGACGAGGAACTTACTGCCAACTGCGCGCAGTCGCGTAACGTGGGTCCAACGTGGTGGTGGGTACATGATCATAAAATTTACATTTACGAAGAGGAATCAACACACGCGCGTAACGTAACTTGGTAACTCATTAAAGCGCTGATACGCCGGGCCGCCGCTGTCCGGCGGAGAGTGTAGCGTTTCCGGGAACGATAATGAATGTGTGCGACAGCGGCTCCGGATGGACCCGACACGGTGCGTCGAATGAGAGACGCGACGCCGACGCTACGTGAGCGCCGTCATGCTTTCGCGGTGCAATAATATTTTACCGGTCATTCCGGAGGCTGTGATGGTCACGTGGTCTGAGAGAAAAATCCGCTAAAAATTAGTGATTATAAATGTTTTCCTTGATTTTTGAATATATATCTCTTTATTTTCATATTTTTGAATATATATATTTATATTTCTAAATTTATATATCGTCTGTGTTGAAAAGCTAGACAGATCACGCATGTACGTGTCCCTCTCTTCTACCGAATTATTTTTTAACGACTTTTGCTTTTTCAATGACATTCTTTTGCCAAACACACACACATATCTTAGGGTGTCTCATGCCATGTGTATTGTTGCAGCCTCGGGACGATGTGAATCTACGTGAATCTACGTTTGAGCGTACTCATTTACGTTTACTCAGGGGCGAGGTGTTATTTCCTCTTGCATTACTCCGTGGTACGATAATGTAAACTGACGACGTCCACTTCCCGCTTTAGCGCTATCCCATGAAAAGTGCAATAACTTCGAACGCTCCGGAGGTCCCCGGAATTTCTGTCGAGGGTTTTGGAATCGCTCGGCGAACGCGTCGCGCGTTTATTCTCTTGCCGCGCCATGGCATTGGTTCATAGCGATCATTGGGGACGGAAAAATGGCTGTATAGTATTCCTTCTTTTTTTTTCTTTTTTTCTTTGTAACGCAACGCGACGCTCCCGATGCTCCCGCAATGTTCCTCTGGACCCTTGTCAAAAGAATTTACAACGAATCTGTGTAAATAACGAAAACTTAATAAATCTGATAACCATGTGAGATAATATTGTCTGCCTTCTCCAGCTGTCTCGTCTCGCGTTTATGAATAATTGAAAAATTCCGACGAAGTAATTCGCGCAGAAACGATGGTAACGAAACGACATTGTATTTTACGGTTTCCCAGTCTAAAGTCTACTTTTTAGATATGTTGTTAAAAACAGGTATTTTCCATTTAGTAATATAAGTCTGCACAAGTATCATCCCATCCATTGTTACTCGCTGAATGTGGAATGAAGCCAAAATGATACTTTTGTCACTGAATAGAAAGCACTCAATAAAGCTCAATTAATTTTTACAATGTCATACGAATATATATATATATATATATATATATATATATATATATATATATATATATATATATATATATATATATATATATATATATATATATATATATATATATATATATATATATATATATATATATATATATATATATATATATATATATATATATATATATATATATATATATATATATATATATATATATATATATATATATATATATATATATATATATATATATATATATATATATATATATATATATATATATATATATATATATATATATATATATATATATATATATATATATATATATATATATATATATATATATATATATATATATATATATATATATATATATATATATATATATATATATATATATATATATATATATATATATATATATATATATATATATATATATATATATATATATATATATATATATATATATATATATATATATATATATATATATATATATATATATATATATATATATATATATATATATATATATATATATATATATATATATATATATATATATATATATATATATATATATATATATATATATATATATGTCATCAATCGCATTGATCAATTAACTAAACTGATCAATGCGATTGGTTGTTTAAGCGTCAGTTAACTGTTGGTTAACTTAACCGGAGTTGGAAAGTTCCTAGTTAGCAACACGTTTGTCTCCAGAAAACGTATTCTCCTATTGGATGTCGGACGTTGTGAACATCGGAGGTAGTGTGAATCCTGCATAAAAGCCTTGATCTCTTCGACGAGTAATTGAAACCGTAGTAGGCCTCAACAATATGGTCAGCCACCTCTTCTCTTTGTCAAGTAGTACGACTCAACGAATGGTCAGCCATATTTTCCCGTACGTTAAACACGGGCAGCTCAACAGACCGTAACTTCGTCAAAAATGAAGGTAACGAGACGGTTTGGGAAACGTTTTAAAGCTTGAAGTCTCCACTTTTCAGGAATATTACATTCCATTTGCTACTATTGTTCGTTAATATATAAGTTAAATGAAAAACGATGAGTGAGAACACTCCTAACGGACAAGTAAAAACGGCAACAACAGCGCGCGTCTTGCGGGACAAGAATAAAATCAACGGAAGCTGGCGAATTATCAAACGAGAGTGGTTTCTTTTTTATTGAATTATATATAATTCGTTTTTGGAAAATATGATATAATATATATAATATATATGTATATAATATAACAAGAAATATAATTAGACTGACATGACTTCTATCAAATTGTTTTTTTTTCCGGCTCTCTATGATGTTGTGTGTGCATTTCGGATGAATAATATAGCTCTTTATTTACGTCACAGAAGTGTCGCGCGAATCAGAATCAGAAATTGCTTCGCCTCCCTTTCGCCACCTTATACACAGATAATTCAGGTCGGTTCTTCTCTTCACCTTCGCCTTATTACTCCCCCCCCCTCCCCCTCCCTCCACGCCTCCTCTTGCCTTTCTCCTTTTACATACACACATCTCTCTCTTTTATTCTTCTCTCAACTAAGATTACATACCGAGACTAAACGCGATGCTTCGTACAGCCGAAGAACCGATGAATATGCTTGAAACGTCCGTCCGTTCGCGGGAGAAATCTCTTTCTCTCGCACACTTCTTTTCTCTTAATAAATATAAATTATCTCTTCCTTAGCGCGCGTAACCTGAATACTTGTACATTCGTCGCGGAACATTGTGCATATGTCCGATGAAGCGACGTACGGACAAGTGGCGAATGCGATCGAAACGCGGAAATAAATCGTAATCTTCCTGCGTCGTCGTTGCCGAGAATTAACGAAACGCCGGCGGGGGAGAACAACGCAAAACGCACGACATATAAAATACGTTGCTAAAGCATTTAGCAGAGAGATACACAGCCATTCTTCACAGTTCATTCTTACATCGTAATATACATGTATCACGTCGGTATGTGGACGAAACGTAAAAGAAAAAGGGGGGAAAAAGGGGGAAAAAAAGAAAAAAAAAGAGAGAAATAAAAGAGAGTGAGAGAAAAGCGAGAGAGAGAGAGAGAGAGGAGAGATCTACGTCGGTTGGCTCACTTGCAACTTGTCCGCATCACATTCAACTAGCTCTACAGACTCTCAAGATCGGTCTCATCAACGTCGGTTAGGCTCGACCGCGATTATCTCCAAGTCCCGTTTATCTCTGTCTACCTTGTAATTACGAACTAATATCTAGAAAGACGGAGAGAAAGAAAGAAAGAGACAGAGAAAGAGGGAGAGATAGATGGACTGATTAACGGAGAATTCGCGACGCAACGTCGATTGCGAAGTCGCGCGACGTTGCGAGAAACTCTTCTCCGATCCCGAGAAATCAGCTTCTTGTAATTTCGAATTTGCGATTTTCGTAATTTTTCTCGCGTAATTTGTCCGCCGAGAGGAAAGACGGATCATGGGGACGTGGCTGCCTCGGAGAGACAGAGGAACACTCTCTCTCTCTCTCTCTCCCTCTTCGGGCGAGCGATCGTTGTTCCCGTCTGCGTTTTGCGATTCCAGTCGCAACGCTGAGGGGACAGGGGAATAATAATCGGCCGTTCTGGCGGGGCTAATCGGTGTCGGTGCGACCGGCCTTAGCAGAAAAATGTCAAGCATATCCACCGTGCTTTTCAGACTCGCTCGGCTGCGCGGTCTACGAAACGCAAGTAGCGGCGAAAAGATATGCTTAGACGGCAAGGTGACACACTTCGCGTTCCTGTAACGCGTCATCCCCGCTCGACAGCTCGCTTCTATTACGCATTGCCCTATTATGCGCCGTGTACTATTATCTCAAGCCGTACGCAACGATGAATGAGCGGATGATGAGTGCACGCGGGGAAACGGCGTTCCGCTTCTTCGTTTTCTTTTTTTTGTTCTGCCGCGAATGGTCTAGACGATGTCCGCGAGCGCGCGGCTGAAACGTACAGGATTGCTCTCGTTATACAGAACAGGTGTGTTTGTGTGTGTGTGTGTGTGATTCAGCTGTCGCTGAGGACGCGGATCCTCGAAGGATGCGCGCTCGTGAGCCGACCGGACGGATCGGAAGGACGAGAGCCGTGAGAGAATCGACTTCGCGTCCGCGTATCAGGCGGGATGTCAAAGATCCCAGTAAACACCGAGTAATATTAAAACGTTCAAACGTCCTGACTTCCCACTCCCAATGGTGCGGCTGTTACACATACCAGCATTCGTTGCACTTACACCGTTCAGTGGGAAATAACGCCAATGTCGTGATTTATCACTAGATAGCGTCTCGCTAATTTCCCTCGGTGGTTGCGTTTCGAAATCCTACTTGACGAGCGGAGTAGCATTTAAGTAACCAATCGTGATAGAGAGATCCTTGTTTCTTTTTCGTCCTGATCGGTCAATCAAATGCTACTCCATCGGTCGGATTCTATTCTAAGATCTCGGAACGCGTCCAATAGTGTAAATGCAATGTAACATATATCCAGTAAATACCAATTAACGCTAACATAACATCAATGTTACAATTTCCAACTCAACAATGTAGTAATTACAACATTGATGTTATGTTATTAGTTGACGTTTACTGCGTATATATATCAGCTTTTATATATATAAAACAGTTACGTACCGTTGAAAAAGTGGGAAATTATATAATATTAATATTTTTGGTCGGCGTTTATTGGGACTACAGATTGCACATTCGAGATTCGAATTCAACGAGCCTATCAACATCGACCTCGACCTGTTTAATTCTCATTGGTCGAGCTCTAATCGTCAAAGATTTAATTTCCAGCGTCCAGTCCGACATGCACGGGCCTCTTCCTCGCGGAAGGCTCGCTCCTTCTCGCTTCCTGCGCCACGCCGTGTCGACTCGTCGATTTATTGCTCGCCGCTAACAATCGCCTTACGGTCGCATACAAAAATAGTAGGAAACGAATTGATGAGGTCTTGCAAGTTTCACGACACTTATAATACCCGTTCTCCTCCGCTCTTCATCGCGTTCTCGTACTCTTAGGATTCTCTTTTTTTTAAGGCGAGAGCCGATCTCGACCGCCTCTCGCGCGCGCTTTTCTCTTCGCATCTCACGAGGATCTCTTTAGAATATTCCGGGGAAATGACAAAAAATCAGTCGAGCGACCAGGTTGATCGCACGATTCGCCGCACCTACCGCCGCGCGCCTCCCTCCTCCGCTCCTCTCGGTAACGAAATCCGCTGTGCAAACGCCGCGAGCGAGCGACGATTAGAAGGTCGATTAGAATAACAATTGACAATCGTGTCGTGATATCTCATCTCGCGAAGATCAAGCAGATCCACGAGCGCAAACCAGCGATTACCGTTCGAATCCGCGTGAAAACGTGCGAACGCGCAGTCATCGTACGGCGCGACGGCGAACAGGTGTGTCGAATGCGCGGGAAAAGCATACCAACGAAACGGGAAATGAGTATACGCGATCATTCGCTTGCCGTCTGTGTGTGTGTGTGTGAATGAGTGTTGCATTTTTGGTTCGTCTAGTATCGTTTTAGCTATCGCACGTAAAGAAGCGACGGCCTAACAAGTAACGTCCGCGCGAAATTATATTATCGTACACTGTACAAACACGCCCGCGCACATACACGTATAATCTATCACACCCTCTGGTACGATTCCCCCTTCCACCCCCCCCCTCCTTCAAACCGGTCATCGTAGAAATAGTCGGTAAATCACATGAATATAATCGCGATCGCTTACAAAATATATAATATATGTGGTGCCGTGAGGGTGTCGGACGATACTTGGTGGCGGTTCCGTTGGCGGCCGATGTAGGTTCTTTTTTTCTCCCCTTCCGGTCATCTATTCCTCCTCACATCGTCTTCTCCTCCTTCTTCTTCATTTTCTTCTTCCTCCTCCTTCTCTTCTCGCTTATCGTTATTTATCTTAAGGAGATGCGTGAACTGCTCTTTTTAATAGGTACGATTATTTTTTTCTTTTTCATCTTCTTCTTCATCTTCTTTAATCACTACGACGACGTTTTTTTTTTCTTAGGTACAGTTAAATACTATGCTTTTGTGCGCCCATCTCTTTATAATCGAGTATGTACGTGTGTGACTGTGTGTGTGTGTGTGTGTGTGTGTTTACTTATAACTTCTCGCTTTAGTTATCTGCGATCAGGTCTCTTTCGTTCCCTCCTCGTTCCTCTAGTTTTTTAAAGCCTATAACGAGATTAAAATCCTTGTCACGCGCGCGCACCTCACCCTCCGAGCTTCTTTCTTCTATTCCCCCCCCCCCNCCCCCCCGTCATGGTCAGCTTTTACGTTACCCGGCCGAGGGCGGGTAAAAATTTCCGTACGAGCGAGCGCGCGCGTTTGTTCCTCCTCTCTCGCTTACTTAAACTGTGTCATAAAAAGATAGGCACACCTTCACCTACGTTCTGAAGTACAATCACCGTAAGCGAAGCTTCTGGATGGATTCCACTTGGTTTTTGTGTGTCGCGGAGCAACGTGGGCAGCTCTCGCGCGATCCCGTCGTGTTCTCACTACCTTCTACGAAAAATAACGACTGATGGTGTGTGGGTGTGTGTATGTGTGTGTGTCGCGTGCGCGCGCGTGTATGAGGATACCTAGCTAGTATATATTATTTTTTTTCTTGCGATCTTCTACGCTCTATCTACGCGTGAAAGAGAGGGAGTGCACAGGTTCTCGCGGCGTCGGCCCGCAAAAGTAAAACGACACGCACCAACCGCGGTGGTGGTGGTGGTTCCTCGACGGTGCGAGGCGCGCCCGCGTTGCTTCGCCTACAATAGTTTTTTTTCTTTTGTTTTTTCACAGACTGAGACGTTATTAATTAACCACGGACCGCGTGTCACCATCACCGCTACAGCTGTTGCATGATAATCGCGTGTACGCTTCTATTTCGTTGGAACGGTGTGTGTTGTACGTGCGTGTGTGTGTGTGTGTATCTGTGCGTGCGCGAGAAGTACGTCTGTCGCGTGACCGAAGGGTTAACGGAAAAGGGACACTCGTGAGAGTTGTTGCGCGAAGTGTGCTGCGCTTACTGGAAGACGAATTACTCGACGGTGATTGGTGAAAGTCGGGTATATCGGCCGGATATATCTCGAAGCGGATTTGCCGATTTGGATCCGAAAGGAGAAACAAAGAAGTCGCCGAAATTAGTCACACGGTGTACGAATCGAACACACGGAAGGAAAGATCGGTGGAAGTCGCGTGACGTGGCGTTACTTGGCGCGTGTCGGCGTAGAGGAAACGGAATTTCCGGCTCTTACGAATTCGGAAATTTTATTTACTTATTTATAGCATAAACGGGGAAAAATCCTTTTTTAAAATAAATAAATAAGGGAGGATGATAGAAAGAAAAGTACATAAAGTGACGATGGGGATAGCAAAAAAGATCTAAGGCAACCAAACCTGAGATCGAAGATATCAACGCCTGGACAAATTCCTAATTCTGGACGTTTTTATTATTTTGTGGTCTTTAAATGCTTGTAATATTTAAACATTCAACATAGAATATATATATATATATATGTTGTAAACTCAATATATATGTCTATTACTCTATTGAAAGTTTAAACGTTCGCACTCGAAGACCAAAACAATAAGAATGTTTAGGCGTTGGTACTTTTACCTACGTTTCTACGAATAACAAACTTAATTTGTTTCTAAGCTTTGAGACATGTGAAAGAGATGAGTAAAATGAGATAATTCATCTGCTAGCATGTCGAAACGATTAATGAGTTTGAACCATCCAAACGTAATGTTCGATGATACGAAATAAAGAAGTGGAAATTCCGTTTCTCCTGCCTGGGAAACGCGCCAAGTCACGTCACGTTGCGTCGATTCGACCAATCCTTTTTTTCCCCGTGAAGGAGAGAAGTCGATACGTAATAATGATCGTCGATGATCTTTCTCCACGAGAGAGAGAGTACCGGGTAATATCGGTGGTGGTTCGTTTCACGTGGAATCAGGAGACTGTGATGGCTTTACGCTACTTAACTACCGCTCAAAACTAGAGACACAGAGACCGTGTACTGAATACCGTTTACATATTTACTTAACTTATGGTCAGTTACGCACACACACACTGCTTATAACTCATTTGGAACTCGCGACGATAGGATAGGGTTGTTGTGTCCCGATTAGACGTGTCTACTTTGAACCTTAGAGAGAACGTCGTGTGAGTGTTAAAAACGTTTAGATCCGAGCGTATCTTTGTCTCCTCTTCCTCCTTCCTCCCCCCTCCTCCTCTTTTCGAATATAATCGTATCGTTACCCGCTTTCGTCCTTACACGCGGCATGTATCGACGCCGCGTCGTATGTGTACGTATGTATAGTTTTTTTTCCGTATCGATTTTTTCGATAAAACATAATAAAAATTCTCGAGTATACGTCTTTTTCATAGAAATCAGATGTAAACTTTTCTTCGTGGTGCGTAAAAGTGACCTATCGCTCGCGTACAATAGAGACACGTGTTCGGATAGAGAAGCGTAGAAGAGAGAGAGTTGATGTTGTATGTGTGTATGTGTATGTGTGTGTGTACGAATGAACGTGTGCGGCATCGTCAACGCGCGCGGCAACTTTTAGAATTTTCGTATATAGATATTCACGATGAGGTAGCAAATAACTTCGTTCAAAATGGACTCGAAACGGGCAGCGATGAGACGTTAACGCAATGTTCGTTGACCGATGCGATGGCAGCGCGTATCAAAATCAGCGGGTATAGATAGATCGGTAGGTAGGTAGATTGGTAGGTAGGTAGATCAGGTGGTGGAACAGTTCCCTTCGGGGGGGAACGATCGACACCGATTTCCAGGAAACTCGGGTTTGTGAGATTCCCCTTTTTGTAAACGTACTCAGTAAAGTGTGTAGTTTTTTTTCTCCTGTTTGTTATTTTTTCCATTATTACTTTTAATCATCCGGTGAAGGAGTATCGGAAAAATTGTCGACGCGATAACCGTGACTTCCCACCGGGAAATTCGTATATATACGTCTGCCGTGTGGGTTTGTGTGTTGAGTGTTTGCTCTGATCTTAGAGGTAATGCTTCTTAAATGTAAATCTCACATTCATATAGTATCTGTAAAACCGCAGTTAAAATATCTTCAAGTATTATATATATATATATATAATAATCGTAATAGTAATTAAAATCTTTTCTCCCGTAACTATTCGGTACACCACTGGTTCGTTCGTTCGTTCTCTTTACGGAACTCGCGCACGTATAATAATCATTTTCTCTTTTTTCTCTTTTATTCTCTTCTCTCCTTCCTCTGAATTATCATTCCCGCCTTTTCGCTCCTCTCGCCCTTCTTGTCATGGTAAATTCAGACTTGATCGAGCGTGACTGCGTGGATTTCATGTTTGAAAAAGGATTTTCGAATTTCGCTCCTCGTTCCTCTCGCGTTCTCGCGGAAAGACGGTAAAAGAAATCCGCGTTACGGCATGTGTGTGTGTGTGTGTGTGTGTGTGTGTGTGTGTGTGTGTGTACTATCTCGCCTCCTCTCACCACTTATTTCCCATACGTACGCGCGTCACAGAGACGCTATCCTTATTCGCTCATTCCCTCGCTTCGGGCCGCGTGGCGGCTCTGTGACTCTCTTGAATTAATTTAGGATAACAATTAATATGCAGCGTGTAGTACTCGTGTGTCTGACGGTAAAGTGGGTCCGCCGAGTCCGGTTCTTCATCACCTCGGCTGCGAGGGTGCCGAATTCGCGCTGCACCGGCGATGTTACGCGTATCTTCCCGCCGCTCTCGTCCCCCTTCTCGCCCCCTCAGTACTGTACCAACTGGTTCCGACGGGTGATTGTCACCTTCACCGTTCCTGCAAGGAAGCGTCACCGTTCAGACTGGAGTCGCAGAGTCGCTCTTCGCCAACCGTCGACGTGTAACACGGAGGAAACGTTCCGGCCGCAAATCAAACGGACATCGTCGAACGAAAAATGCTCGCACGCAAACTCATCAGAAGAAGCTTTACACGTAACAAGCAAAACATGTCTCGTAAGGAAGGATAATCCATACAGCGAATACTGCACAGCCACGTACACACGGTTTGTTGTGACCGATGTGAGAGGAAGCAACGGTGTGAACACCGGCGTGAACCCGATTGAGTGATACTGTCGCGTGTGTTCGTGTCTCGTCGGCTCGAGTGCGTCTGTCAAGCAATGAGAGATGTGGTATCACACAAGTGTCGTGTGGTAAGATATCAAGAGTGCGCACGGAAGACATTCAGTGTCGTCGTGGCGAAATGTAAATCACGAGGAAACGTTCTCGAGTTTTGCAATAACGTTCCTTGCTTACAATATTTTATACGTAAATCTTTGGATAAAATATCTTCTATATACAAAATGATCCCAGCTCAACACGGATAAAGCTCGTGAGGTCAAGGTCACCGAAATATCTTCCAAATCCCAAACCTTTTATCTGAAACATTTCTTCCTATTTTGCTTTATTTTCGTTACGTTAAGATGTCTCAAATTAAATCTCCCCACTCTGTATATAAAGTTATAAAAATATAAATACATGTGTGATAAATATAAAATATAAATAATTTATATAATATAATTATGTAAGTATAAAATGCAATATGTGAACTAACGCGATGTCAATTAGATTTACAAGGACTGGATACATGCGTGTGAATTAGAACGTTTCCCCGGCGGACCGAAGTAATATCATGTCCCGTGTGCGCGTCGAGCAGCTGTCATAACACGTACGGTGCAACAATGACGTATACAGATGTGCGGTGTAAAAGTATCTTTCTCTTTTCGATGAAATTACGCGCGACTTCCGGATTCGCAAGTTTCGCCGACGCTGTCGCATTTCTCTCCGCAACAACAGCTCGAGGGAATGGAAAGTGTGATTTCCAATCCGACGCGTTCATCACGCACATTTTCGCTCGTGTATGGAGTTTTGCGCGTCAAGTAGGGGAATCACTTTCCAGCACGTGTGTGAGAAAAGAAAACCGCAAAAACGTCGAAAAAAAAAAAAAAAACGAACCAATGCGCGTGAAGAAGCCCCTACCGTACGGAGAAGACACTCTGTGTGTGTGTGTGTGTGTGTATGTCCTGTGTGGTATTTTATACTTATCAAGTTCTGTACCTTATATCATACTGTCTTCCATAGGTATCGCTTTTAAGGGGGAGACAAGAATGTGTCAAAATCGTGTTACACTTGAGAACCTTCATAAGCAGAAACGAAAGCGGAAAGAAGGTGAACGAAAAATCTTAAGCGACGTACTGAGAGCGAACATCGAATATCATTTATCCGTCTCTATAGCGCGCCTGGTACCGCCAGTACCCGATTTCATACCTTCTCTGATGTCCTTGGGCACGTTCGACGCGAGCGACGGCACGGAGGGCGTCTGATAGAGGTTGGGCCGCGCGCCGGTCGGTGGTAAGGTGGCTACTTTGGACCTGGACGGGATCGATAGGAAGCGCATGAATTTCACCGGTAACAGCGGGACGACGTTTACATACCAAACGCTCGAAGTGTGATGGGAACTCTGAGACTACCTCTGTTTGCGGATCTTCGGATTTCTGCCGTCGAAGGAAGTCGGAGTGCCGCCTCCCGAGGTGTTAGATGAATACGAAGGCGGCCTGTACGGCCGTGGGCAGCCTTGAACAACAGGCGGTGATGATACTGGTGCATACTGCAACCGCGAATTGGTTGGTACGCCAGGATGCATCAATCTCATATCCCCTACAGTGAGAATTATTCGTTTAGAAACGACCTCCACGACGAAACGGATGGAGGATCCCGAGAGAAAGATCAATACCTGGCACGATATGGACACCCTGATACATTGGCAGTGGGTAACGCGGTTGTGGTTGTGCGCTTCTGTCCCCGTTCCCACCTCCGAAGAGCTCATGCGCCGGAGTCGGCGACCGACTCGCTCTCTGGGAGTTACCTGGCGTCGTCGCTCGAACACCGGGAACGACCTGTCGACCGGCCAACACCTTTCATCAACGAGAGCTTCACACGAGTTATAGAAGACTCCATCGTTGCAGTCCTATTTTCTAGGGTATAGTGACATCGTAAATGTACAATCGGGCACATTATGCCTGAACATTCAGGCATCATGTTGGTTATTCGGCGAATCGGCAACGAGACGCTTCGAAACGACAGTCGTGACGCGCAAATGTTCAGAAATGATGCATCTGATTGGAAATGTTAGACGTCGCTACGCTTGCAGAACAGAACTGCAACATTAAAACCCAAGAAATCTTTTACTTGGAAACTTTTTGTAAAGAGTAGTATCTGCGAAACTTTCTTTCCTCAATAAAAATGCCTTAAATGTGACTACTCGATCAATCGGGCGGTTCTTAAAACGGGGTCTTTCATGAGAATTTAAGTACTTACGTCTTAAATTCTCATTGTAGACCCTGCTTAAGCCGCTTTCGGAGGAACTTTTATCGATAAAAGAGAATTCGGAATACTGGCCTAGATTTGAGACCAAAAGAAAGTTATCGGCCGGATGTAAAAATGATCAAGAAATTACTAGAAATTTACTAACGTTCTAATACCTTTCAAGTATCTGTCAACATAAATGCTAGATCTCGGTCTGAGATCTAGCATTGTAAACACTACCCCTAAGTGCTATTTTCCTTTGAAAAACTATCTTAAAATCTTCGGGAAAATTCACACAAAAATATTTTCCTTATACGAAGCCCGCAATCACGATTGCGATGATTGGGGCTTAAAGGGGATTAATGGAGTCTCCTGTAAGTCGACGACTAGCTGACGTTCACTCACAGGAACGTTTTGTCTGAAGACGAGATTGGGAACCAGCGTGGATGCCATGTACGCGCTGGGCGGCGCCGGGGACGTGCCATTGTGAGCGACCTGGTGGTGTCCAAACGTGCCGCCGGACATTACCGGCGGTGCGTAGCTGCTCGAGTTGACATACATCAGCGGCATACCGGGTATCTGTTAACGATCGATAACGCGGCTCGTTAGCTCACCGTTGGCCCGTAGACGCGGCGCGATGTCACGGCAGATCAACGGCGATTACCTGATTGGACGTCGGTGTGTTCGGTGGTGTTGGTACTCGGTACATCACAGGCGGTGGTTGCATCGCCGCTGGTTGTCCCGGCGGATAATACGTAGGAACCATATGGACCGGAGGTTGATACGTATAGTCGCCCGGTGACGGGGTTACCGCCGGCACGGAATTGTAAGGTACCGGATAACTGCCCACGTAATTAGCTGAAAGACACAATAATCGTATAAGTCTTATACAATACTTACACTGTAGTATCATGGAAGTACTTACTTATGTTATGTATAAGTACTTGTACATAAGTGCTATATAAGTTTCCGAATAACACGTATATCTAAAAGACGTCTTTACGGCGTCTTAGACCCGGTCTACAACAAACAATAGGTGTTTTAAGCCTTAAGTTATTGAGCAATCACGGTGAAATCGTGAGAGGAATAACCGACTGCGGTCGGTCAATTTCTTAAGGCTCAAAATACTATTATAGACCGTGACTTTAATGTCATCTGGGTTACGTATCAATATTTATATATAAGTACAATATGAGTTATATATAAATATTTATATAAGTTATATATACGTATTTATACAAATTAGATAAAAGTACTTATGTAAGTATGCAAGATATCTCATTAAAAAATATATATATACTTAAATATATATATAAAAAAAAACATCGCTGGATTGACTTTGAATTATTGACAACTTATGTCGCTCTTTAATTGTTAATTAATGTCGCTCTTAAACCCTAAATTGTTCGAAACATTTTTTCTAAAATAATATTTCTTATATATTAAACCATATTTTCAAAAATAGGACACTGTATAAGTATTTATACTATGCGACTTATATCACTAATATTACTTGTACTATAAAATAAGAGTGAGGAGAGACGCAACGTGCGCCTCTCGAGAGCGTAACGTACAATTCGCTTGGCTCGGAGGAGTCATCGTTTGCGCGTTGAAGGAGTAATTCGTCGGGAACCTCTGCTGTTGGTGCAGCTGCTGCCTGTCACCCGGATTCTGGCCGACGGAGATCGTCGTTCCGGGCGGTGGCACGAAGTACATCGTCTGCTGGGGCTGGAAGGAATTCGCCTGCCGCTGTAGAAGAGCGCACATTCTCACCTTCCTGCTTCCCGAATTTCCCCCGATAACTCACCGGCATTTGATTCGGCGGTGGTTGCCAGTAATTCGGCTGCACCGTCTGCACGTTCTGCACGGTCTGATTCGTGGATGGCGGAGGTTGCGGATACGAGTGCGGCGGTGACGAGTGATTCTCCCCGCCGCCGCGCTGATCGTAGATGTTCATCCCCAGGAAATAGCCGGACAACTCGGCCACGTCCTAAGAAACGTTACTGATCGTCACATCGGTTCTCTCGACGTTATCAACAGCTAAAGGTTTCTCGAGAAACAATATTAAACATAAAACTTGAACCGTGTCAATACTCGAAAATCTTCGCTAAATGTAACCAAATCTGTCACGCATGCAAACAAAGTGAATAATCACGCAAATCCATATTCACATGCCCTCGAATATGACGTTCCACAGCCCTCCCCCCTTCCTCATC
Organism: Dinoponera quadriceps; assembly: GCF_001313825.1. Lineage (NCBI taxonomy): Eukaryota > Metazoa > Arthropoda > Insecta > Hymenoptera > Formicidae > Dinoponera > Dinoponera quadriceps. Next base: position 101,384 of record NW_014555113.1, on the reverse strand, counting down.
ACAGATCCCCTCTACCCGTTTGCAAGTCTTAGAATAAAAAAAAAAATGATCGTAAAAAAATGTTTCCTCCCGTGGTGTTCCTCTTTTTCGAAACCATCCAAAAAAATTGTGCCCTTAAACATTTCCTCGTATCATTGAAAAGAAAGGAAAGATTGAAGTGTCCTTCTAATCGGGTCCGGCAAAGATTATCACGAAGCTAACAGAGATGCTCACCCCTGACTGTGGTACCGGTCCTTGGTGCACCGGTACCGCGTAATTGGCATAGATCTGATTCTGATTGAAGAGAACCTCGCCTTGGCCGCCGTTCTGTACGCTTGCTTGACCCTGAGTCGGATGAGGCGCCATCATCACAGTCGGTTGCCCCATGGGAGGCGGATAGACACCTTGGTTGTACGGTTCTGAGGTAGGTACATAGGTCGCGTACGGTTGAGCCGTTTGGTTATGACTACACGTCTGCACCGTTGATGACGATTTGACTAGACTTTGCTGCGGTTGCGGCGGCGGTTGCTGCGGAATGGGTGGGTTCTGCGGAGGAGGCGGGGGCGGCGGCGGCGGCGTGAACGGCAGACTCGGCGACGTCGCACTGTTCGTCACTTGGGTGACGGTTGTTGGCGCGTTGCTGGCGGCGTTGCTCTTCGACTGCGAACGCTGCTTCTTGCCGTCGTTCTTGCACGAGCTGTTCGTCGTTCTGGACGGCTCGACGGTGGTGGTCAGCTCCGCGTGCTTGTTCACCGAGTTGGACGAGGGGTTCGAGGCGTGACCGTTCTCGTTCTCGATCGTGAAAAACTTGGGCGGGTTGTCCGGGTCGAAGCGGTAGATGCTGCCGTCCGCGTTCGTGTACGGCTGGTTGGTCTGCGGGTTTATGATGATGCTGCCGGGCGGCACGCTGGATATACTGGTGACCGCCCACATCACCGTCTGCTGGCCGTTCGACTCCGGCGACGCCAAGTCTTGACTAGATACTTGAGTATGGCTGCACGTCATGGCGGCCACGGGGGAGGGCGACGGAGAAGGTGATATCGTCGCGTCGCTGCGTTGGCTCTGCGACTTGTAGCCGCTGCTCGATGGACTCAAGCGTGAACACATACTAGCCCCCGAATCTGCGGCATCGAATCAAGGTGAGACTCGGAAGGGGCTCGGAAAAACCGGGCGACGAGTCGGGGAAATCGAGACGCGGGTGTGGAGCTGCCAGATCGTGGGATTTCTGCATTGTGATTCACGCGGTGAAGGACGCCGTCACTCTACGTGAATATTAAGACCGGATACTTCTGTGTGAAGCATTAGAGAACCTTATTTCCATCAGGATGGAAATGAAGGACTCTGATTGACCGATTCTCTCATGCCCTTTGCATTATGCAGAAATCTATGCTCCGGCCCGAAAAGTCTATCCAGACAGACTCGCATAATCGCGTATTGCATATGCATATAAGGGAACCAATCGATCCGTGCTAAAAAGGATGTCTTCCATTTCGGACACACGATTGCTCAGTTTCCTCCTGCATATGCATTATGCAGCTATGCAAGTTCGCCTGGACGAGCTTTTAAGCCTGCGGCACGCGATACTCGTTTCTGCGCTGGATCGCCCGCGTATCGGAAATACCGCGTCTCTAGAAATCGCTCTAGAATCACGATCCGGGAGTCCCGACAGCTCTGTACGGTGGGCAGGGACGAACCTTGCTTCATGAGGCGAGCTCCTGCGCTGTGCGTAGACGTGACGCTATCCCCTCTCGACAGCATGCCCTTGGTGTATCCGCCGAAGCTGAAGGACTTGGAGACGGAAGGGCGCAGCACCGCGCCGCGGAACGAGTCCCTCCCGTCGAAGGATTCGCCCTTCAGCAACCGGTTTTGCCTGGAGACGTGTTACGGCGTACTGTTAGCGCGACCAACAACCGGCTCGCACTACGACGTGAACGGTAGACACGCACATGTGATCCCGGAAAATGAAAATCCCGAAATGCGAAAAGCGGGATGACATCCCCGAAAACAAGTCACGGAAACACCGAACAGCGGATTTTCTCCCGAAATATCGCGAGAGAACGAAGAAGTTGTCTCTCGCGAAATAACTCACTTCGCAAGATGCGAAATCCGGAATATTTCGGGAGATCGCGCGGGATAATCAATCTTCGAGACGTTGTCCCACCTTTTTCCCGGCATTTCGGTATTTTTCTCATTTTCCCCGGGAATGTGCGCGTCCACACCAACCCGTGAGCCAACATTCTAACAACATCGGAGCGATTTCTAACGTCGGAACGGCCGCTGCCAACAGTGCATGCTGACGGCAGTCGACATCGAGGGGGGAATCGAAACAGGTGAAAATTGTGCGTTATTACGCGCGATAGTGAAGACGATTACGAAGGCGGACGCGAAAGTCGCTTTACCTAATTAAGTGATCCGAAGGGTGTAGCAAGCGATACCTTGCCGACGCGTCCGAACTTTCCGACGAGGACCACGGCCAAGAGGTGACCTCGCTGCTCTCGCCGCTGCTGTCCTTGAATATCCTCCGTCTGGCGCGCTCGTACTCCTCCTCGCGTTCCTCGAAGCTCTTGCTCCGCCGGCAATAGTCGCCCGACATCCGGTCCGGCGATTTGAAGTTGAAGCTGTCCTCGAACGAGCTCGAGTCCCGCTTCAGAATGCTCCGCCGCGGCTCCTCCGACAGGATCAGGTCGTCCCTGATGTGCTCCTTGAAACGAGTGTCCGGTATCCGCATGTTCTTCGTCCTGGTCACGATGACACTCAGACCCGACTGGTCCACGTTGTGCTCCATGCCGAAGTAAGCCGCCACGCGATGAACCAGCATCCTGTTGTACGACGACATGTTCGGGAATTTGTGGGACACCTTCTGCCGGTCCTTCGCGAACTCGATCAGATCCTTCTCGATCTTCAACAGCACCGTGCGGTCCTTCTGATTGCGGTTTATCGTCTCCGCGATGAACTGCTCCAGATCTATCCCGGTGCTGTCCGTGTACAGCTCCGTGCTGCTGTCTGCAATGCACACGTCGGCGCGATTAACACCACCTAAGGGACGCGCTTCTACTTCTTCTTCATCGAGCCTGAAATCTCCCGACTGACTCGTTATTTTATTTCAACGTTTCTCCGGCCGGCGGGATATTTATCTCGATAAAAAATCGAGCGATGTCGGAGAGTGGCTCGGAAAGTGGCCGGGAAATAAACGGACCGATCCTCTGGTTAAAAATGTTTGTGAAATAATGACGGCTTTCAACGGGCTCTCCGATGAAACTAATCGAGATTAATGGGTTGACTTTGCCGTGTTCATTCGCGTCGATTGCCCGAACGCCCGGATTGCCCGAAGTTACGGTAAATGAATGTAATTCGAGACGCATATATATCATCCCTCATTTCATTTCACATCGGCTTCCCGTTGGGCGTGCAATTAACTTTCCCAAATGCAATCAATCAAACTTCATACGTAATTCAACGTGAGGCGCTGATATCGCAGTACGGATCACCGGAGACCGGCGTTCAACGTGTCAATGAGGAACGCGCGAAGAATCGAAGAGAACTTTCTCAGCCGCTGATAAAAAATGCTCGATCGTTTCCGACGTTTCGAACGGACGTGAATTTTTCCGAACGAATTTCTCTTGGGAAAGAAACCGATAAATCCGTGAAGAAAACAAGAACGGGGTTCTTCCGAGCCTTCGAACCTATAGACACAGCCGGTATTTATTTATTCGCACGAGATGAAAATACGAGGGAGAAAAATCGGCAGAAGATACATAAGATCAAGCATTTCTCTGCACGAGATATCGTTCGGGCGATCACGTACCGCGTGAGAGGCATGGCGACGCGCTGTCGTAGCTACCCTGAGAGGAGTTCTGGTGTCTCAGCTTGTGCCTGGAGGCCGGCCTGCTCACCGAGAGCGTGTTGCCGCACTGCGCCGAGCACTGGTTGTTACAGATGTTCAAGGTGTTCGGCCTGCGTTGCTCGGACTTGTGCTGATTGTTCTGCGCGTTCGGCGCCAGATTCGTGCTCTTCGGCGAGTGCTGCAGCGCCTGGCCGGACTTGGACGGCGACACCGGGGTCTGCAGCAGGCCCGGCCGGTCGCTCTGATTGTTCTTCACGCAGTTATTGCATTTCTGGATGATATTCGTGCCCGTGATCTTCGAGCGGTGGTTCTCCAACTTATTGCCGTTGGTCGGAGAAGTGATGTTCTTTGGTGAGTGTACCTGAGAGGGACTAGATTGACCTGCGGAAAGAGAAAGCGGACGGTACGCGATTACCGACGCGAGTCTCCGACGCTCCGCCGATCTTGCGATCTTGCATGTGTGCGAATGAGAGACCGAGGGAAAACAGATAGATAGATAGATGGTTTAATCAATCTCGGGACTAATAATTCTTCAGGCATACAAGAAGGAATACAAGACGCAATTGGTAGTGTATAAAGCGCCACTGTGGTGACGAAAGTGCTGAAAAGAATGAAAATTGAGATCCCAGGTAACATTAGAATGTCCTAAGATGCCGTAGATATCTTTCAGATAAAACGTCTTTGCGGACGTCTTTGAGTCATCTTTTCGACATATGTGTTGTTTGATACAACGTTAAATGCTCTCAACATAGGCGAAGAAGAGCTATAAGTACTCATTTGCACAGCAAGTCAGGACCTGAAACAAGTGTAGTAAGCTCTTTTGTTCTAAGCAATAAAATGTAACATAATTTCCCTGATAAAAGGCATTTCCTGCGCTGCCAAAAGTCGCAATAACGTCTAAATCTTGGGAATTGCGACGTCTGCTAACTAAACTAAATACTAACTAATAGTAACATCACAACAATATTATAATTTCTCACTCAAAAATGTAATATACAAACTATTATATACAACGCAAGTTACATTGTATTTAAATTGTTGACTGACAAGTTATAACAATTGATATAATGTTACTGGCTACGTTCACACGGTAACGTTAATCTGGTTTAATAACAACCGTAATTAGTGAACTCTGATATCCTATTGGTATACTCTTTCAGATCTCAAAATATATCCCAATCAAATGCTGGAGTTCACCAACTACGGTTGTGTTACTAAACCGGATTAGCATTGCCGTGTAAACGTAGCCACTGTTAGTTGGTGCTCACCGGGTAATATTTCGAACGCTAGAAATCTGCTAGAAATTACGTTACAATTTACCGCTTAGAGCAAAAGGTTAAAGGCTTTCTACGCCTATAGTGGATCCGGGCTAAGCACGAGTAGAGAGATTTGGATATTACGCGAATCATGAAGTTGATTATATGAAATAATAAATAGACGGCAGACAAACAGAACCGACAGAGTGCAGAGACACGACGAAGACACGACGAAAGAGGCGGATAAATGATCGAGAGGATCGAGAAGGGAACGGGAAGGGAGGGAAGCTCTGATGAAGAGCTTACCATTTCGCGACGGTGCCCGGCAGGTCGGCGAGGTCGCCGTGTTGCGCATCTGCTTGGGGGATTGAGCGGGACAGAGGTTGCTGTTGAACATCGACTCGTTGTTGTTGAGTTTGGCGCCGGTGGGATTCGGCGAGAGGCTGCACACTATCTTCTTCTCGCCGTCCGCCGACTGCGGACTGTGCGGCGACGGTGGACCGTTGTGCGGCTCCCGCGGGGGAGACGTCGACTCTCTCATGGCATGGCTTCTGACCAGCAACTTCAGTTTCGTGTTTGTCTGCAAGCAGCCAGGAGGATTCTTAACTTCGTCGCTTCGCGATCGACTACGACGACGGCGTGTCCGTCACACACAGACGCCTCTTCACACGTACGCGTAATGTGTGTGTACACACACGCTCGAGTATCGATTGCCGAGTTACAAATACGTTAAACTCCCGTGTTTATTATTCAATATCGTATCGCCGTGGACTCTCGAAGGACGTGGATATAAAAAAAAAAAAAAAAGGAGAGAGAGAACCGTACGTGATCCCCGACTTTTGATATTTCTCCTTGGCCTCTACCGTCGCGAACTTAACGGCGGCCCGATAACTCGGCATTCTCTCTCACTGAAAGATTCAAGACACGCTTCCACGGGACTTCTTCTCCTCCGAGAAAGCAAAAGGGAGAAGGAGACGCGTCTCGAAGCGTCCTTCCAGAGAGCGAGAAGCCGAGCGAGAGAAGAACCCGACGAGTTGACAAACACGATCCGCCGGGCGACCCGGCGCAACAATCGACAACTACGACTACGGGGGACGCGTACACACACCCGGTTGCGAAAGTTCTTGCTCTCGGTGTCCGATTTGTCGGGCGGGCAGGAAGGCGCGGGATGATGGAGCGAGTTCGATGCGGGGGCGGTGCCGACGTTGGGGTTGGCATTCCCGTCTATCATATCCGACTCCGAGGCGTTCTGGTGAGGTGCACCGGAGCCACTTACGGCGAGGCCTTGCCTGGAGGATGGCAGTGAGGGCATTCCTCCTCGCACCACCACCGTAGGACTCCCAGGTCGGTCCTGCGACCTGCTTCCTTTATACACCACTATGCTCGGTACTGAAATCAGCGAATGTGCCAGCGATTAAATTACTCCCCCTTCCCCCGCGTCCGTTCGAGGAGAGACCCTCTTTTACCGCGGAAATTGAAACGGGTATAGACGCGCTTCAGGCGTCAGAGAATCCCTCCCCCCCCGACGTCTTTGTACGTCGAATATACGTCACCTTACTCACGGCTCTCATGGATCTTGCGATCTTACGGTGTCGCGTACAGCGACGTAATTACGGTGTTAGTCGCTGCTCAACGGAAGAAACACGGGAGAAATGGATCAGTAAGCCGGAATATTAACGGAAGACTACGAGAGAGAGAGAGAGAGAGCATCTGGGCGAGCGGTCGCCGCCGACAACGATTCCAGGAATTGATCAACACACGCGGTGAAACGCAACAACGGACGAATCTCTCTCTTTCTCCACGGGCATCGACCACTGTCTCGCGTCGGCAAACAATCCGCCTCGTCGCGCCGTAAACCCCAAGGAGCTTGAGTTTGTTTCCGGTACGTTTACGCGATCCGACGATCGTTTCGTTCCTCGTGTGCGTGTGTATTATATATGTGTACGTGTGCGGTAATCACGGTGTCGCAAGCGGACGAGATACACGAAGGAGAGAGAGAGAGAGGGGAAAGGGGAGAGATAGACGCAACCATTGCTGAATTGTGAAAGAGAAAAACACTTACTCTCTAGGCGGGCCATGTGTTAAAGGCGTCATGGGGTTACGGTGCAGTACCCTGCAACTGGTGGGTTCAAACACAGGTGCAACTAGGTTAGTACGTGAATCGTTCGGGTGGCGTGCAGCTCGAAGGGCTGATACTAGGAGCCAGATCACTGCACGTCCACCTTCCAACATCGTACACTCTGTAAACAGACACAACACGCTCGTGACGTTCTCTTTCTCTCGGGCGAAACGAAACGTTTGAGAGAGACATACGCGCTACACACACGTACACGCACGCACGCACACACGCTCCACGGGTCGCAGCATTACGCATTTCGGCCTCGCGAACGGGAATTGGGAAATCTCGCTCGCATCGATGATCGATGAGCGACTGTCTCCGATTGCTCTCGTGATCGCGTAGCGAACTCGCGAAATTCGATCTCATCGCGAGGACGATGCTGAAGATTTTTCGTTCTGATTCGATTGAATTTGTATCGATGCATTAGTTGAATGCTCAATACACGACTAAAAATCTACGAAGAATATTATAATATTCTTGTTTATGCATGAGAATATCTATTCTTGATTTGAGACCACCTTTTTTCCATATATGGGCATGAATGATACAAGCACGCTTTCGGAACTAAACAACAAGAATATAAGTATAGAACTATATTTTACAAATTTAACGGCGGCTCAGGAAAAACGTGACTACGGTGACTCATATTGGGCAATGATGAATTTTTTACTGATCTGTCAAAAAAGTGACAAAAGGTGAATTAAGTGGCTGGATGGCAGCGCTGGTAAAATCAATGAATGAGTGATTTCATTTCTGTACTTTCAGCGCCTATAATTCCTATGTTAATAATAAAAAAGTGACGGTACTGATCTTAAATTGAGAAATAAACAGACCGGCTCTCCGAATAAAAATATGAGCGAAATAATTACGGCCTCTGACGGGCCGAGCAGTTTCGAGAATCGTCACTGTTAATAACGAGTTTCACCGGAAAACTGACCGAGGTAGATGATTTTCGCGCCAATTGGAAAAGAAGAAGCGACGACGATCTCGTTTTATCGCATCGCGCGCGAAATGTCCGGATAATTTGCAAAAGTAAACGGGAAGCTATGAATCACACGAGCTTCTGTAGGTCAGCGTTACACCATGAGTCATTTGTCCGCGCCGGCCGTGCTCCGTCGGATTATTAAATGATAGAGTCGCTTTACAGGCGCGCGCACGATAATGCGCGGTGGATTGGAAAATATTATCGTCGCGGCGGCGTTATTACGCGCGACAAGTGTTATTCGCGATAACTCGTTGCGGTTTCGTCCTAACGTATTTTGTTATTAATCGCTCCGTGAAAAAGGAGACTACGCACACAAGCACGCACGCATACGGGACGACGACGAAGAATAAATTTCGCATCGGGTGAAATTAACTCTTATTAACGCGCGATGCTTTCGCCGCGCGCGCGCGGATTCAATAATTTGACCGAACGTAAATATTCCAACATCGCGGAAATTGGCCGGCCTCGTCAATGAGTAACAATTGCGCCAAATGTATACGACCGTGCACGCGTCTCTCGAACATAATGAACACGTTAATAACACGAATGGATGATATATAGAGGGTATGCGAGGAACATTGGCACGCTTTCGCTGCACCAAATGAAGTTATGTTCCGCGCTGTATTATCCGACGGCGATGACGTCCGATTCGTAAGTTAATCAACATGCAGTGCTTCACGGACAAGCGTTATCTACACGGTAAAAGAAAAGATTTTGTACTTGGGCTACAATCGATCCTTTTTCAATTTTTGCGTTTAATATCTAACACACCCGTATGTTAATTCAACACATTGTGTCTATGTTATCTCAATATTTTGTGTCGATATTCAACACGTGCTAGTGTTGAAACAATTACATTTTGTACTTCAGTGTCGATTAACGCATTAATTTTGCATTTGTTTTTGACATAATGTTTGCATTATTCTTCAACGTATTCACTTTGTGTTAAATTAACATCTTGAGCGGACTTTGTGAAATATTTGGGACGTGTGAAATACGATCAATTTAAACACAAAAAATCTTTTATTGCACGATAAAAAATTCTGACATTAAAAACGGTCCACTGAAATTTCGTGTTATTTTAATATGACAAAAAAAAAAGGTTAAAAATGCAGAAATACAATATTAAATTAATAAATTCACCTTGTCAATATACGTTGCCAAGATGAATGCCTTAACGTCGTATTTGTGTACTTTTTAATACATATTTGTGCAATTTATAACATATTCTCCATGTTAAAATAAAGTTGAACCGTTTTTCAAGAAAAAAATTTTTTACTGTGTACATAAGGCTAACCGGAAATCCTCTAATTCCAGAAGGGCCAATTAGCCTTCCAGTTAATCTCGAGCAACGTTCACGCGAGAATGGAATTTCGACCGACGTTAAATCGCGAAACGAAAAGTCGGCGATAGTCTTGAGCGGCTCACAGGTGATAAAGTCGTGGTCGACGAAGGGGGGGGGACGGGGATCGATTCTTCGCGAACTTTTCAACGAACCTCCGATTAAGCTCGGTGATATCCATGATCGCGGCTAATTGCGAAACCGTGCGGATCATCGCGGTTAAATTTACACCGGAAACGCGAGTGCGGCGCGACTTCGGGCCGACTGCGGGCGCCGCGTTGTGCTCTTCTTCTTCTTCCTCTCGCTGGCTTCTGCCGCATTCCACCGGCGACGGATAAATTTATCCTCCATTCTCGGCGGCGGCGACGCGATCGTCGGCCGTTCTCGATCGTCGATCAGCCGCTCGCATTTTCCTCTCTCTTTCTCTCTTCTCCTTTTCTCTTCCGCCGCGCGCGGACGCCTCGCGTTTTTAGCGCGCGCGACGCGCTCGCTCGATCCTCCTCCGCCTCCTGGCCCTCTCTCAAAGGCTCGCTTTTCTCCGGATATTCCTTATTTTTCTCTCTTTACCACCTCTCGACGTCCTTGCCGTCCGAGGAACCTCGACGTGCCTCGTGCGTACTCAATGGCTATCGATCGCCGCCACGCACATCGTTCATCTATTCCCGCCACCCTCCGCGAGTCAACCTCATTCAAGCAAACTTTTACTCACTCACCCACTCACTCACTCACTCACTCACTCACTCACTCTCTATCTATCTATCTCTTTCTCGAGTCGATCTCACGTTTCGATTCTCCCTCTCGATAGCATTCCTTTGCGCGAGAGGCATGCAACACCCGGGTGAGCCGTCGAGAAGAGCGGCGAAATCCTCCTCACTGTCGAACTGACCGAATTCTTCTTTCTCGTTGATTCCCCTCCTCCTCCTCTTCCCCGGCGTGTCCGCCTTATCTATCTTCGCAAGAACTAAAGTCGCACGTATCGGCCGAGTGCGTTTTACAAGCAATAAACCTCGCGCGGAAGGCGATTCCGCGAGGCCGACGTGCGCGCGATCCGCGAGATGGATTTCTCCTCTCCTTCTTCGTCGAGCTATCGTGGCTATCACGGCCGGGGGGAACTCTGGGGACTCGTTTCGCGCTCGTAAAAGCACTCGCTCGTCGCGTAATACCGCCGTCGGCGATACGGCCGCCTTTTTTGCCCCGCACGTGAAATAACGGAACGAACACCGAACCCCGCGGGGAAAGCGGGAAAAAACACACTGTGAAGAAGACTCTCTCTCTCTCTCTCTCTTTCTTTCTTTCTTTCTTTCTTTCTTTCTTTCTTTCTCTGTCAACCAGGACCGCCGTTTCCGCGGGATTACGGCCGGCGATCTTCGAGGAGACGATCGAACGTCGCCGAGCTCTGACGGCGACCCATCGGCCGTCGAGTCATCTTTCCGCGACGAACTTCTCCTTCTGCCTCAGGAGGGATCGATTGATTAATTTCGGGAGCGACCGGATAATTAAGTCTCTCTCTCTCTCTCTCTCTATCGATTTTTTGCTCCCGAGACACACGATAGTCCAGGTTCGAACGACGCCGGACACCGAGTTCACTCTCGCGTTTCCAGGTGTATCAAAACATCGTCTCGTTCCTCGTGGTCACGCCATGTCGCGGTATATCTCGGGCAGATGCAGCTGATGCACCTCGGTCTCCGTCGCCTCGTGGCCGTCGGAGGCCGCGATGGGATCGCGCGGAAACGCCGATCGCCGCCGCGGCGACCTTCCGGACACGCTGTCGACCGTTGCTTTTTCTCGAGTCGAGAAGCCGAGGAGAGGCAGACGCGCTTTGGCAAGGCGTCCGTGCGGCGTCTCGAAAATAGCAGAACTACTCTTCTTTCTCTCTCTCTCTCCCTCGGTCTCCCTCTTTCTCTGGTTCGCTTTTTCTCTCTTTCTCGCTCCTACCGAACACGTTCCTAAGGGAATCGTGCGCGGTAATAATCTGGTTACGCCGCGATTTTCCCTTCTTCTCTGCACCACGTTCGTCGGCACGTAGAAGGAGAGGGAAGAACGCGATCTCTCACCGAGGGCTGCCGCGGAGAGTGGAAGTGAGCGCAAACGGAGATGCGGAAGATGCGTGTGCGCATGAATGAATGAGTGAGTGCGTGCGTGCGTGCGTGCGAGCGAGCGACGCGGGGATTTTCTCACGATGCGAGGAAAACCTGGACCAGCCGCAATCTACCGTGTGTAACGTCACGTCGCCGCGGGACCGCTTTACGCGAGAGACTGAGAGAGAGGCGCGCGCGGCTCACCCGGGTCGAGGAGGAGCGGCGAGAGGGTTGGTGGGTGGTCGGTTCGGAGGGAAAGAGAACGTCGCAAAGTCAGCAAGAGAGGGGGAGGAAGGAGGGACGAGGCAAGTAACGAGCGAGCGAGAAGGAGAGAGAACGAGAATGAGAGAGAGAGAGAGAGAGAGATAGAGATGGAGAGAGAGCGAGAGAGATCGCGACGGGAGCGATAGAAATAGAGAGATCAGATAACGGTAGGAGGGACGAGAGGGTTATCGTAGGCAGGAAGGGGGGGGGGGGCAAATACAGAGACATCACTATCGCCTCGAGGAGTAACGGAAGAAGATACGAAGGCAATCCGGGGAAGATGGAGCGATTAGAAGGAGACGGCGAATCGTACAGTGACGGAGGACGGAGACAGGTGATAACGGGCAAGGGAAGGAGGAAGAGAGAGAGAGAGAGAGAGAGATAAGAACGGAGGGCAAAGGTAAAAGTGAACAAGGGAAGAGGAGAAGGAAGATGGGAGGGTGAAAGGGACACAGAGGGGATGTACGCCGAGTGCACGCGTGCGCGTGTCCCGTGTGCACTCGGTGTAGAGAAATCCTGCTGTCCGCGGAACCGTGTCGACCCGGGGGTAAATTTCGACCCTCTCGACATATCTCGGCCGAATGTAAATGTCCGGCCTGCTTATAGCCGCTTGGACGCGCAAATTTGTCCATTCGTTATGCTGACCAGAATGAAGCACTCTCTCTCTTTCTCTTTCTCGTCTCTCGACCGAGGTGAGACGGGGGTGATTTTCCAGCTGATTTTGCGGCGGAAGAATGCGTTTGTCGACGCGATTCGACGGGTCGATCGGACTAATCGGGCGTGATGAATCATTCCTGATGCCAAGGGAACACTCCGGGAACCCGTCGACCAACATTAAGTGTCGAACGCTACTCTCTTTTCTCTCTCTCTCTTTCTCTCTTTCTCTCGCTATCATCCTGCCCGACGATACGCGTCGTCTATCGATGGATTTTCTACCTGGACGAGAGACAGACGTCACACCGTCGTCGCTCCCTTTCCTCCTCCTCCTTCGTCGTAAGAGGGCAAGGGGGAGACACAACCGTGAGATAGTTTCCGCATGAAAAAAGACGAGCGTCTCGCGTGCCGATGATCAAAGCCGAGAGATCGCGCAGCGACCGTGCTGAATTTCGCAAACGTTCCCCAAGTCCTTCCTCGACGGAATAACCTAACGATATCCGGGGGAAAGAGAAATGTGCGACGACGAAGTGCGCGAACTACCCGAGCCCCGCTCTCGGTCATTCGAAAAGCGAGACATCTCTCGAAGCGGCCTCTCTTGATCGTTAATTCGCGTTAACGGCGAAAGCGCGGCTGACAACGCGTTGGAGGTGACCTTCTTCTTCGCCCCATATTCACGAGTCTTCGCTCCCGCGCGAACACACCGGGGGTGCAGTCGGCACGCGCGCGAGCGTGCGCGGAGGGGTGAGCGCGCACGAGTAACCGAGTGCGAATGGTGTCTATGACCCATATAACACGCCCAAGCGTAACTAGGTCGTGCACCTCTCTCTCTCTCTCTGTATTCCCTGGAATAATACAGGGTGTCCTGCACGAAAAAATACGCCGGATATATCGATTCGGCCGAGAGAAGAGCGCGACGACGAGTGGGAGAACGCGAGTGTTGTTAGCATCGCATCATCGTCTTCCCGTCGTACGCGGAAAAGATAAGCCCTCACGACCAAAACCCTCACAGCTAAAGGCTGCACCGAGGAAAAAAAGCATTCGGGAATTTATTTATAGGATGTAAGGTTTTTATTTCACGGAAATAAACTTTATTTCCGCGAAATAAACCTTATATCCCACTAGTGAATTTTTAAGAACTTCCTTCTCGGCGTAGTTTCTACGAGTAAGTATTAACTCTCCGTATGATACGACTGAAACTTGATTAACCCTCACATAACAAGATTGACCAGATTCGATCGGATTGATATTCTAACGCGAACGCGCTTGCAAAGCGTTGTATTTTACATATTTCGCGATATATTTTATTTACAAAATTTCAAATATTTTCCAACTTATTGTGAGAATAAAAAGTGATTAGAGTCGAAGAAATTACTCGAAATTCGGCAAAATGCTTCTACGGCTCGGATTCGACCCATACGAACCGCGTCATCCGAGGGTTAATTCAATCGACCTTTTTCGACTCTGTGCTTAATTTTTAGCTCCCACGGCTAAAAACTAGATCTGGTAACTAAATTTCAGTTATATCACACGACCAGCTAATTCCTTTCTTCCGTGCGGGAAGAAAATCTATCTTCATTCCCGCCCCGAGCGGCAATAAGAAAGGTATGAGACAATGTCAACACACGGACGACCCTTGAAAAGAGGTCGATCGGGGAGGAGGGGGGCTTCCTCTTTGGCGAAGCTCCGGATCGCCGCACTATCGACGGCCACCAGGCAAGGTGGCGCGTAAGTAGTATCGAATCGGATATAAGCGATTGATTTTATCAGGATTCGAGAAACGCGCTGCGGCAGTACGCGAAGCGAGCAAGCGAGCGAGTTTACCGGCAGAACCTCCCAGTTTTTCCTCCCCCCCCCCTCGCAAATATTTCCCCCGCGACCCTAAAAACACTACGCTTCCCCGGTGATATAAATCGATCTCGGGCGAGATACCGCGACGCGAGAGCAATGGGGGAGCGAGGGAGGAAGCAGGTCGACGTGATTCCCCGTCCGTCCGTCCATCCGTCGCAGGAGGCGAAGTCCGTGATTAATTAGATATCGGATAATTCTCCGCCGTCGCGGATTATTAGCCGGCGGCGGCGTCGGCGATAACGTCGCGCTCGCTGGAGACAATCGACTTTGAACTCGCTGGAAGCCGGTCGTGGGGTTCTCACAGCGAGGGAAACTGACACGAAGCTCTCTCTCTCTCTCTCTCTCTCTCTTGTTCTCTCCCTCGCTGAGACGGCACGTCAGGCAATCGCGACGGGGGGCGCGAAACGTTCGGAACCTGGAAGAGCATCGTGATCGCTCGCCTCCCCGGTCTCTACCGTCGATCACATCGTCGCCTTGAATACACAGCTGAGCGTAATCAATCGCGATAATGGAACATCATCGCCGCGAACACCGGCGTAGCCGTCGCGTCGCCATCGACCGCATTCCGACTCGACGACGAGAGCGTCACACCACGGCGGCAGTGGATTCGCCAAGCCGAACGTTCGGTCGCCGCCACCTAATTCCGAGCTCTAACCCAATTTCCGCGGGAGGGATGACCTAGGCGCATACGGGAAGCAGGGGCGCGCGTAGGTAGGTAGGTAGGTAGGTAGATAGGTAGGTAGGTAGGTAGGTAACATGGTGCGCGCGACAGGATATTCCGCAGGAGGCGGAGGATACATCTGAGAGAGGGAGAGAGGTTAGAGGCCGCTGTCGGGGGAGGGTGAGAGCGAGGGTGCCGTTCAGTTTCAGCGATACGTGCCAGTCCGATGCACCCCTTGTCGCCATGGAAACGACCTACTCTCCCTGGACGGACGCACATCGCGGGCACCTCGCGCGCGAGTTTAACATTCGAATAAGGATATCCGGGAGCTCTTTGAACCCTGCTTGCCTCTCCCTCTCTCACTCTCTTCCTCAGGCAATAACGGATTCCACGGGAGGGAGGGAGGGAGGGAGGGAGAGAGAGAGAGAGAGAGAGCTGTATCGAATTCGATGTGTTTAGTCAACGAGCACTTGATAGCTGGGTAAATGCGAGTGACATTTCGATATTCTTCCTCTCTCGCGCGCGGCTGGCCGCGTCACGAAGCCAAGAGGGCTCCGACACGCGATCGGAAGTCATCTCTCGCGTTTCGATCCTTGCAATGCGCAGCGATGTATCCCGAGAGATTGTACGTTAGCCTCTCTCTTTCTCTCTCTCTCCCTCCCTTCGTCCCTTGTCTATACAGATATTTCCCGATATCGGATGAACGGGATGAGCGAACGAGCGCGAATTACATAAGATGTATATCGTATTTTAGGAGGAACACTGGCGCGCGCGCGCGCTCGCTAAGAATCGCTATTGTTTGTTTTGCAACGGTCATCTGAAGCGACAACTGTCTCGGCATTGTCTGCCGAACGATACGCGGTATATACCACGTCGCGGGATGTCGTCACGAATGGCATCGGACGGGGATGAGGCATCAGACGAGACGAGACGTACGGTCTGCTTTCGTTCCAATTTGCGGCGCTCGCGCGCTAACGTCTCGGGATATCGCTGGTCTCTGAAGCGTTGCAGAATCCGACAGCACGATCGTGACACGCTGCTGCTGTACGCGCGCTTTGATTCACAGTTGTCCAATTAGAGTGACACACTGTCAAGCACATTCCCGTCGCACGCTCTCTCTCTCTCCGTTATTTAATATACATCGGGCGTATGCGCGAAAGACCGAAAACATGGTCACACACGCGTCCGCGAACCGCCGTCGTCGCCTGTCACCAGGAACTCTCGAAAAGCCGAGCGTTGAGAGTGAGAGAGAAGAGAGAGAGAAGAGAGAGAGAGAGAGAGGGGAGAGAGAAAGTAAATAATTCAAGTTTACGTGAGATGCATTCGCGAAGGAACACGAAATAAAAAGGAACACTAAATAAAAGAGGAAAAAATAAAGCGTCCTCGCAACGTTGCCTAATCAGTTCTATTCGGGTCGCCCGTTATAGCGGGTGGCCTGAGTGCCGAAGGTTGCTGAACCCGATGACCCATATATCGGCAAATAGGTCAGAGAATAAACGACGAAGATAGACGGTGCTCTCATCCGCCGCGATCCCGAGACATCTCCCTCGCGTTCCTCAACGGGAACGAATTTCACGGGGATTCGCGTAAAGTTTTATAAAGGGAGCAAGAGAACGACCGATTCATCCTTCGTTCGCATCACGAATAATCGAGAAGATATATATATACGAGGGTGGTCCCTGAAGTACCCGACCTGACCTAGAGATAGTGGTAGTTGTTTGAAAAATATCACTGTATTAGAAAGTACACAATTTATAAAGCATATGTTTCAAGTTTGAAGACGCCACGTTGTTTAGTATTTATTTGGCAGCCATCAATAGTGAACGTTTTCAGTGAATTTGTGAAAATAGAGAAAATTGGTCATCGTTATGTGATACAATACTTTTATTTGAAAGGCCTCAGCCCAACCAATATAAAAGCTGAACTGGATTCTACTCTGGGTGAGTCTGCTCCTTCGTTTACAACAGTAAAATATTGGGTAGCAGAGTTTAAACGAGGCCGTACGAGCTGCCAAGACAAGCATCGCAATGGTCGACCAAATGAGGTGACGACTCCAGAAATGATGAAGAAAATCCACAAAGCGGTACTGGATGATCGTCGACTGAAAGTGCGTGAGCTAGCTGACATAGTAGGCATTGCAAAAAGTGCGGTACATCGCATATTATCTGAAAATTTGGACATGAGAAAGCTGTGTGCAAGATGGGTGCCGCGTTTGCTCACATTCGAGCAAAAACAGTGTCGTGAAGATGTTTCAATTGAGTGTTTAGCGAAGTTTCACAGCAACAAAGCAGAATTTTTGCGCCGTTTCATAACCATGGATAAAACATGGGTCCATCACTTCAAAGATTTTCCAACGATGAAAAAGTGATGTCGGCAGTTAATAGCTATTTTGAGGAGCAAAACAGTTCTTATTATAAAAAGGGTATCCAACTTATTGAACATCGCTGGGAAAAGTGTATAGAGCTGAAAGGAGATTATGTTGAAAAATAAATACATTTTTTCCAAAATTTTTGTGTTTTCTTTGTTGGGTCGGGTACTTCTGGGACTACCCTCGTACATATATATATATATATATATATATATATATCTGGATGCATCAACGTGATGATTCCTATACACCGAACAAAGGAAAGATCGGGTAAAAAGTATCAAGACTCAGGGTCACGCGAATTTCATTGCGCAGAGTGCGATCGAATCGAGCTGAAGCGATGTCGAGGAGAGTCGGACAAGCGTGAGGCAAGGACGTTTAAGCTGCAAAACTGAGCCGGCGATAAAAGGTTAAACGAAACCGAAATGTCCGATATAGATGCTCTTTCACAGATCTTTCGCCCCCCCCCCTCCTCTCTCTCTCTCTCTCGCTGATCCTCTTTTATAGCGCACTTTCGTGAAATTTTCCGACGAATCTCGAGGAAAGTACGAAGGATAGACCTTTCGGTTGAAAAATCGTGAGCTCCGACGGAGACGCAGGCTAGAGCGCGATTTCACGAGGAATTTCCTTCTACTTTCCAACGACGGGCAACGAAGGAGCGGGTCTTCCGCTCGCATCCGGAGGGAGACCCAGAATCTCGAGAATAGATAGAATGATTCATCCGGCTGAACGCGCTCTCGATAACAAATGCGAGACAAGATTCGGACAAAGTAGAAGCTCGTGTCTTCTCTCGCCCCGTGTTCGGCAAATTTCCGCGACAAACGAGCCAACGGACCACCACCAGCCGAAGTACGCGCGGTGTCGTGTAGCTCCATTAAATTTTCGCGACATCCCCTCCCCCCCTCGAGAGGAAACTTGTCGCCTGAAATCACCGTTCGGCCTCGCGAGAAACGCATTTATAATCGCGTATTTGTCCGCATGACCGAATCGATTTGATTCGAGAGAAAACGGATTGTCATCTTTTTAACGTAGAGAGAAAAGGCGGTATTATGGCCTTGTTGATATTGTGGCTCCCCTTAATATCTCCGCTATTAAATTGCAAGATAAAGTGTGTTATAACAACACGTTTGAGGCGTGTTAACACGTCTTTACTTTTAATACGCTATACTGGCATTTCATATTAACACGCGTGTGTCAAAGGAACACACTTATGTGCATGTTAAATGTTAAAGGAATACATTTATATGTTAGCACGCCTCAGACATGTTATTACAACACGCTTCATTTTGCAGCGGAGGTGACAAATTCTGGCGGTTGCACTGTAAATCTTTTAACTAAAGTTATCTTTGCTAATTCATCTCCCGACTGAAATAGATTTAATACGGTCTCTTTCTCATCGTCGGTTTTCAGGTCGAAGTAATTATTTGACAAGTCAATAATTCTAGCCAAATTTAAAAATGTCTACTCGTTTTGTAGAAACTGTCCTTTTTGAAAGTTTGTATCTATCCTTCTGACAAATAAATTGGAATCTTAAAAATTCACGGTTATATTCATTATTATTCCTCCCAAGAGTTTATTTTCGACAAATATAAAGGTTCATAACAAAACATTGTATTTTTTAAAACAAAACCAATTTTTTTATCTATTTTAGTGGGGGGGGGGGGCTACATTATCATTTCTGTTCCTCTTCGACCCACTTTGCAATTTATAAATAACGTCCTAAGTAATAAACATTTCACAGCTTCGAGTCTAGAATCGACTGAACAAACACTTACACTTACATTACACTCGAACGAGTGTAATCGTGAAGTTTTCAATCAAAAATATCGATTATTAACCAAGTTATTGTGCAAAGTGTAGATGGGGGGTCATAATACCATCTTCCCCTCTATTATCTATTTTTCGCGCCCGTTAACGTCTCTAGGACGCGCAGAAGAGGCATCGAGGAGGAAAAACCTTCTCGGGATATTCTCTTCGCTTTTCTCACTCTCTCTCTCATTTTCCCTCGCTCTCTCTTTCTCGCCTATTTTAAGTTTGGGAAAGCGCGCGCGTACTTAGACGGAGGTCTAACTTGGGTCTATCGTTCTTTAGCATTCAGGGCTGTAAAATCACAAGAGCAGCTTACGCCTTCCGCGCACCGCCCGGTCGGCCGCTATTTATAATGAAAATATTTTCGCGACGACGCCACCCGATCGCCGCCCACATATCCATCGACGGATATACGTCTCGGCGCGCTTTTAGCGCCTACGAGAGCACGTCGATCTCTCTCTTTCTCTCTCTTTCTCTCCCGTCTGACGTCTTTTTTTCTCCCTTCCGTCCCGCGCCGTTCGTCCTCGTCGCTCGACCCTCGTTTTTCACATTCGCGCGGGATGTCTCGCTCGCAATAATAAAATATCAGCCTCGAACAACGCCCGAGTGAAACTCTCGATACATCAAGAGAGTGTATTCTCGAACACGGTGAGTCGAATTCGTCCGGAACCGAGCGAGCTTCGTTATCATTCGTCATCTTCTCGCCCGCGATAATTTCGATCCAGCCGATGTGTGAATGGCGCCTCGCGAAAACCATCGATTATCGTAAAAATAAGCGGTGTCAGACAGAGACAGAGAGATAGAAGAGAGATAGAAGAGAGAACGCGAATATACCTTCATCGATAGGCACACCACCTTCTGACGTCTTTACTTCCCCCTTCCCACAGCCGCCCTCCTCCTCGACCCTTCGTAGGGTACAATATTATTAACACGGTCTTTTCTCTCTCTCTCCCCCCCCCCTCTCTCTCTCTCTCATCTCCGTCTCTCCTCTCCGTTGCATCTTACGACGTTGTTCCACGGATTGCCGTTGGGATCCGAAGTGCCTTACGACTGTTCCTGGAGGACGAGTTTTACATCAGAGAGAGAGAGAGAGAGAGAGAGAGAGGAGCACGTGACGCGAACGTCGACACGTCGCGTTGTATTTTTATCGCCAGGGTGGAAGTTCGATTTCACTCTCGCGGGGGAAATCGGATTCGGGCGAACTCTCTCTCTCTCTCGATCGCCCGAATTTCATTGATGCGATCTGACCGCCGGGAGAAACGAGCTGAGCGACGCAGTGAAATATATACACATGCGGTGTCGGTGCGCGAACGAAAACGTTCAACTTCGCGGACCGGCGCTCCGGAAGAATACGCCGAAATTGGAAGCAGGTTCGGGAAAGGTGTGCGGTTTCGCCGGATCAATACCGGCCGCATGCCGTATCATTCTCCGCTGACAAGTTGCATTTACCGTCATCCCGATCCGGGCATTGACAGCTTCGGATTTGGAATCCATTAAACGAGTTCTCTCCCCTTCTCTTTCGCATGGACAAGAGAGAGAGGAAGAGAGAGAGAGAGAGAGAGAGAGCACACGAACACGTGTCGCGCGATTTCCACGTAGAATCCGAATCGTCGCGAACTTTAAACGAATGGGCGTCACGCCAGAGCTAAATAGTTTCGATGTTCGCAGCCGGACGCATGCAATCCACGAAAGAGAGAAGAAGACAATGTTTGATTTACGCGGCGTAAGCGGGTCCCAAGATCGAGACGACGAGATCGAGAAACAAACGGTGACGAAACGACGAGTCCGTCGGTCAGCTGTCGTTTTCATGAGCTCGCAAGCTCGCCGCGTGATTCGACAAAGTAGCGAATCCGAACGCAACTCTTTTTATAGAATTATTATCGTGTCGCTCGACGCTCTCTCTCTCTCTCTCTCTTTCTCGAATTTATTGGCGGGGATTAAGCGCCATTCGACGAGCGACGCGAATTAAAGCCGACGTCTGACATGCGAGATGCGAGGCGGGATCGTCGGACGTGTTTACTAACGCGTCCAAAATTCGCTTCGAGGCGGAGCGAACGGGGAAAAAGGGAAGATTCTACGAAGAGACAATTAAATCGAAAATATCCCATCGTCGTGTAGCGACTCTCATGGAATCACAGAGTCCTACCATTTTCGCTCCTCCGCTTTTTTGCAATCGCGCTAATTAAAGATCGCACGGCGCGACTACGCCGTGAGAGAAAGGTTTTTTTCGTACTTTCGGGCTAGAATTACTCCAGTAAAATCGCACACTGCAATCAACAGGATTACTTTTGCGACGAATGTTACAGCGCACAGCGTGTTTTAACGGTAATAAACATTTACCTTACGATAATAACATTAATCTTATATGCGTGTTTGCTGCTGTTACTTTTCCGGTGAAGTAACACAAAAATTCGGTTGGCGTCGAAGATCACCTTGAATTTACTTTATAATCTTAATGAGACTTGCCGGGTAACACTGGAATAATTATTTACTTGAATCGAGCACTCTTTTCTTTCTGTGTAACAAATGTTACGGTATACAGTGCGTTCTGAATAACATTTATCTTGCGACAATAATATTAACCTTATATACGTATTCGATTTACCAGATTCAAATAAAAATTTGACCAGGAGTATTGGAATAATTATTTGCTTGTTACCTAACACTTTTTCTCCATGTGCCTTTACATTTGACAGCATATCTGCTGCCTTCCCCTTTCGCCGGACTTACGAAAAGCAAAGGAATCGAGCGCGATTTACATTTCAGGAAGCGAATCTCGAATGCATATTCGTACATACCACGAACGCTAACGAACGCATGCTCGGCTCCTCTATATAAAATTGCTCGAGGCAGGTTGAAAAACATTGACGTGTACGTCCGCGGACGACGACGAGGAAGACGAGATCCGCCGTTGGCGCGCGTTCAAGTCTACGTCAAGACGGTCTCTGACGCCAGCATCAATGAAAGAGGGTGGCCAGTGCGCGCGGGGAGGAGAGGATCGCTAACGGCCGCGAGAAATTATATCTTCTCTGTAGGCTTGCGGACCGAAAATACCAGTGCGTGAACGCGTCAAAGTGATTTTCGCAACCGCTTGGCAACGCGTGCGAAAACAATCCTCGCCATAATCGGCATAATCTCACCGATTGCGAGCGCGCAGAACACGCGCCCGGCCAAGAACCGAGAGAGAGAGAGAGAGAGAGAGAGTGCGTGTGCACTCTCCACGTTGAGAGAAGAAAATGGCTCGTGCCGCTAAATTTAGAGGTATTTCCGGGAACCCCGGGGAAAAAATAGTTTGCCCGAATTTACCTGAAATGGGCGAACCGAACGCGCGTTTTTCACGTCGGAGGAAAGAGAGTTTGCCTATTCATCAGGTAAACTCAACCGAACTGCCTTTTTCCGCCAATTATATTTTTTTACTGTTCTAGCGAAGAAGATAGCGGTAACATCCACATAGAAAAATACATACTGCATTCAAGTAAATGCCTTATTTCAATATCTCGTAAGTTTATACGTCCGCAAGTACTTTATAAGTTCGTCACATCAGCGTCAGATTGATTGAAAATATATTCTGAATCCTCTGGTAAGTTCAACAGAATATACTTCAGCCAAGAATATTGAATTAAAATACTAAAACTAAAATTCGACTTATTCGAATTAATCGAATTTTTCGCGGCAAAGTTTATTCCTCGGTAATATTCCCGAAAGAAGAACAGATTCTCCTTTCGACTGAAAGATAAGATACGAGCTTTTCCCAATATCTGGGATCAGTATATTTTAACACCGTTATCAAGAAAATACTCTTTGTTCGAGAAAACCATTACGTAAAAGGCGAAAAATAAACCGGGTAATTGCTTTCCTTCGCGATACAATATTTCATACTGTAGTAACACCTGCTACAAAGTGGTTCTCCCGTCGGCGAATTCTCTCACCACACGATCACAGTTTACAGATACCGAATACTTGTTTCTCAACGCAGCAAACTATCTTCATTTGTCACGCGCGAATCCTTCAGCTTGAGATCCCGCGGCATACGCGAAGAAACAATCGCGAGACCGCTCGTTCCCGAAGAAGCGAATACGCAGTCGCGCACCGACTCGCGCCGCGCGTTGACGGCTGTTAACGCGTTATCGCCAACTTCGCTAGCGCCGTAATTTTTAATGACGACCCATCACCACTCGCGCGACATTCGTCGGCAAGGTTGTTAACCCTTAAATGCATAGTGTTGCAAATTTGCAACATATTTATTTTTCCTCTTCGTCGAGATCAAAGGCACACCTAAACGTGGAAGACCAAATTCTTCCTTAAAACGAAATATACAATCCAAAAGGCACAAAAACAATGTTCAACATATGCTCCAGATTTTTTTAAATATTTTTCTCATTTTCCGGGACTACCTATGAACTACCTAAAAAAAAAAATAATTCAGTAATAAAAAAAAATCATGCCTTTAAGGGTTAACCGTGCTTACGCGCTCGAACAGAATTCAAACGACTCGCGAGCGTCACTCTGTCCTTCTCTCGATCTTTCTTTCTTTCTTTCTTTCCCTCCATCCTTCCTTACGTACCTGTATTATTCAAACGTGCGCCTCGCTTCGCATATTGACCGGAAAAATAACACGTGTACGACAACACGTGACGCGCACAGAGGGAGACAAAAGTCGTACTACACGTGCATTCGAGCACGAGTCAGACGTAGAGATCGTTTCGCGAGCACAACGGAATTCCGGAGAGAAAGAAAGAAGAAAGAGAGAGAAAGAGAGAGAGAGAGAGATCGCCGGAGAGAACTACGCTCTTCTCTCTCGAATTACAGGGTATACACGTGAGAGCCCAACATTACCGATATCGAGCGCAAGGAAGATCGGGCAGAGAGAGAGAGAGAGAGAGAGAGTATAAAAAATTCTCACCCGATGCGAAGTTTCTCGAGGAAGGGAAGAGTTGTGGGAAATCCCCCTTAGATGCGCACGGTAACGCGACAACGCCTACGAGGAACTGACCGATGCGGACGTATGTGTGCGTCCACGTCGCGCTGAGCACGCTGCCATTTCTTCTGCTATCATCACGGAGACAAGTCGATTATCCCATAAAATATTCAAGCGCGGAAAAACGCACTGAGCGGAGGCAGGCAGTCGCGTTGCATCTTATCTACCGACGAGTGAGACAGGTAGATAAATGGATAAAGATAACTAAAGAAAGAGAGGGAGAAAAGACACCGATGAACAACGTTACCGCTACCATGTGCAGCGCGAAAACTCTCGTCGCAAGTTGTTCGAAGGTGAACAACCTGTTTTCTTATCACGAGTATACCTATAAGAAACGAGAGAGAGATAGCGAAAGTGTTCGCCGCGCGATGAATAAAACAAGCCGAGTGTTCCTCGGAGCCGGCGCTCTGCCTGCTCGTTTAGGTATCGTGAATTAACCATCGGGCATTAAACGTTAATCGAGACGACCGTGTCTGTCGCGGATCGAGACGCGACTTCATCGGCCGAACGAAACACCCATCACTTTTTCGAACGGGAACGAGAGATAGGGGGTCTGAGTTGAAAGAGAACGGGGATGAATGAATCGGGCTTGAAAAAACGGGCAGCACTTCCGGGAACTTCGGCGAGAAAGATCACCGAAAAAAATTCGCCCCGATTTCACCGAGCTGCGACTCGATTAAAATTACGCACTGACGTTCGCGATTCACCTCCGATTCAGCCCGTTCGCCTCGCGTTCGTCGACTATCTTACACACGGAAAAAAAAAGTATCAGCTGTCGCATCTAAAAACTGAATACACGGAGAAAATATCGCGGCGAATAGTACGTCAAGATTCTGTAACGTTGAGCCATACCGAAAATTATAACTGAAATTATGATGTACGTTGTAATCTTTGGCGGTGTACTTTATTATTATATATCACTAAAAATTATAAAACACGTAATAATAATAATAATGCTACTTTGTCGCCGCTAAATGTACATTAAAATTATATAAATAACAATTTCAATCGTAATTCCGGTATATCCAACGTAGCGAAATTTCGTGGCAATTTTCACTACAATATTTTCTCCGCGTACGACTGAAATTTAAGTTGATTCAGCTAATTCTTTTTATTACTACCTAGTTTTCAGCTCCAACGCAGCTGAAAACTAGGATTCGGTGGCTGGATTTCAGTTGCATAACATGCATGCATATAAACAGCCAGGTCCTTTTTTCGTGCACCGGGAAAAGGAAAAGTGTGTTTGACATTTACGATCGCACAGTGAAATAACTGCGGTCGGGGAACGTTACCTTTGTAACAAGTGCCACTACAGCGCTAATGCAACTTGTGTGCAACGATAACTTCATATGTACGTTAGAGCGGAAGGATACGGTTCGCGGAAAACGTTAATAATTTTAGCAAAGATTGATCACTTTTTATCTCTCAGCGCTACGAGCGCGCTGTGACGAGTTTTTATTATTAAGTCGCGTCGCCGTGGAATAACTGCAATCGGTGAAGTCATCTTTGTAGCAGGCGCAACACTGCAGTGTTAACGATTAACAGGTATTCTCACGCATACGTTAAGGGGACGAAAAAAACCGTATGATTCACCTCGCAAAATTGTTGATCATTTTCGTGAGATTAATCGCTTCCCCCTTCCCTCCCCGTATGAACGATATAATAGAAATATTAGTAAGTCACGTCCGTGCCGGAATCTCGAGAGCGCGCGCGCGCGTTCGTCACGCCACGGCTGAATCGTCGAATCCCCAAGAAAGGTCTATCGACACGATAAAGATCACGTATTCCCCACAACTCATAGCTGATCGAAAGTTCGCCCTTCCGCGAGCATGCACGCGATGATACATGCAAATGCGAGTCCACGTGCGCGCGATATAGTCGCGTGCCCGCATGGGCGATATCGCGCATCGATCTTCTCGAGCACGCGCGGATAATACCCGCGCGACTGTACGGCAACTGGATGCTCTCCCGTGAGAGAGAGAAGGCGAAACAGTCAAAATCCGCGGCGGATCATCCCGAAAATTCACGACGGATCGCAAGAGGGATTGTCCCGAGGCGAGGCGCGGGCTTTTCCACGCGCTGCTGAAATATCGCGCCGTTGCTCTTTTCGCTCTCAATTCCCCGGGCTGCTGACATTTCACGGATGAAATCCGACGAACTATCGGCCTGGTTTTTTATCCCCGCCGCGTCTCCGTCGCTCGCCGGTGTAATGAAGAAAACGACGTGATTTAACGAGCTCGCCTGGACTCGGGTAACGAGTGCGAGGAGAACGCGCAAACGAGATCGCGCTTTTCTACCGACGGCCTGATCGTCGTATCGCGAGTCAGTAACGTCGATCAATTTTGGAGAGGAAAAGGGAAAAACTCGCGAGCTCGAGGAGCAGAGATCTCGCGGATCGAGCGAGGATAATCATGAGGTGGTCGCTAATTATAAAACGGCTAGGGCGACGTAACCGGCGTCGGTTATACGGGCAAGTATATTTTCGCGCGATGAATATATACTTATATTTAACGATGACGTGTCGAAAATGGTATATCAAAGGTCAGGGCATTCGAAATGTCAGCACGTTGCTTTTGCCACCGTGCGCAGGGGTTATAACTGATGGTTGTAATTCGACCGTCGTGCGAGTGACTCAGAAAGAGAGAGAGAGAGAGAGAGAGAGAGAGAGTCCCGGTAACCGGGAAACACAAAGTCGCACGGGATACGGCACGTGCGTATTCGTGTACGTCGCATATGTCTATGTGTGTGTGTATGTTGGGCGATTTGAATAATAACGCAACTGCATCGCCGGCAAAATTACAAGTTAGTCGATTTTATCGAGGCTACGTTCGTTGAGGCATCGTATATGACGAGGTTGCGCGCAATCGAGACGCGATCGAGTCACGAAGTCAACGACGAGACATCGGGGAACCGTCTTCGACGGTGATTCCGAAGCGGGACGGAAAGCCTCTTCGGAAATTGATTTCTCTTCGACTTAATTAGATGCCGCTGCAACGGTTAATTGGCGATTCGGCGAGACGGAAAACGAGACTCACTCGCACCCGGGCGATTTTTCAATCTCGAAGAAAGCGGCGCGATTTCTCCCCCGCAATTGCGAACATACCGAAGAGAGACAGTCGATGGTCTTTTCTCTCTCCCTCTCCTTCTCGAAGTGGTCAAAATGGTCAGTTACAAAAAAGTTGCAACACTTGGTTTACTTTTTATCCTCTTGTAAAAAAAGGATTTGTTTCCCGTTGAATAATTAAATAATAATATTAATAATAATAATAATAGGCACTTTTTCTTCAACAAGTTTCGCAACATATCTCGTGTCCGATAGGCAAATGTATTTCCTAAAAATTACTGAAAAGCAAATTCTTCAATTGAACACGAAATGCGTTCCAAAACTTAAAAAAAGTGTTGCAATTTTTTTTTTAACTGACTATATACAGTCGACGTTATGTATGATGTACGGTCAGTCACTGGACGGTCGCGAAACTCATTCTCGACGAGATCCCGCAACGCATCCGGTGCGAATGCAATCGAAAAATGCATCTCCTGAGAATTACTGAAAAAACGAATTCTCTTATTGGACGCAGGCTGCGTCTCGAAGCGTATTAAAAAAAAAAAGTATCGCAACCTTTTTGTCGCTGGCCATACGGAAGTCTCCATTAATGCCGTCCCATTCCCTGCATAGCGACATCGGGAATTTCCAATTGGATGCATCATTTCTCAATATTCGCGCATCATGGCTGCTGCTGCTATGGAATATCCTCGCCGGTTCACAGAATAATCAGCAATCATGATACACGAATATTCGCACACAATGGCCCTGATTGGAAATTTTCGATGGCATTATGTCCGAAGAATAGGACGGCATTAACGGAGTCTTCTCTATCGTTTCCTGGAAAATTACATTCTCAGCTTTATATATAACCCGCAAAGTTGAAACTGACAAAAGTATTATAATTCGAATTGCAATAGTAAATAGAACAAAATTTGGTTGTATCAAGCAGAAAGTTTAACAATATAACAACCAATAACGTATCTTGGTTAAAGGAAAGAACAGAATTTCTGGTTACAAGAACCACATTTGGGCCATAAGAACCAGAAATTCCGTTCCCTTCAACTGGGACGCATTTGAAACTTTCCTCCTTTATATGCAATCAGATTTTTTCTTCCATATAGAAACAAATTAAACGTATCAGACTCTCGACACGTACAATCACTGGAAACATAGGAAGGCCTGTAAGAATCGAACGCGACTGTTGACGCGAATAAATTTTATATGTGGGAGGACAAATGTGCTCGACAGTGTAAACGCACACGCTGCGACTAATTTGCTCGGCTCTTACAGGTCTTTCCGCGTTCCCAATGATTATAACGTTGGGGTTACAATGACTCGAATGATGAGACGGTTTCGACCTCACGTGTACACGAGCGTAGGAGTGGAAATCGTGTAATTTCGGACCTGGAAGGGGAGGAGAGGAGTGGTACAGCATACACGACGCCGGGCTGTACGGCCGCGAGGATCGTCCCGGAGCGAAACAAAACGCTCTCTCCACCCCCGCTCGCCGCGATCCCGCGTAATCTATCCCGCGACTGGGCGACTGATAAATTACATCCGCCACGCGACCGAAAGCCCACCGCGAAACGCGATGATCTAGATCGCCCCCTTCTCCCTCTCCTCCCCTCCTCCCCCTCTGCCTGCCCTTCGCCCTGAAGCTCGGCGAGATCGCGCGTGATATCTTAATGGCGGGGAAATCATCGGATATCGCTGACTGGCGAACTTGACCTTCACCCTCGCGGCTGAGTACCTTCGATCGAGTCCGCAAGGGCGCGGGAATCCCCGCGAAGGAAGGTTAACTCGGCTGGCAAGCCGTTGCTGCTGCTGTTGCTCACGAGACACACGCGTCACACACAGCCGCCGTGGCATTCCCACGTGCACACGTTCGAGGAGGGGGAGAATAAAGGGCAAAGGGCGGCAGAATCGCGTGCGTCCCCCGAAAATCGCGGCTGCCCCCCCCCCCCCCCC
>NW_014555113.1:27074-72166 GCF_001313825.1 Dinoponera quadriceps | reverse complement strand
CCCCCTCGTCGGACCCCCGACCATCGAAATCCGTAATTCGTCTCTGACGCAGCCGCGCGCGAATCGATCCGACGACCGCCGCACGATTCGGCGAATCCCGCGTGTGAGTCATCTCGTTCGCTCGCTAGGCTCTACCACTAGACGCGACCTTGACGAATAAAGACATCGGGCACGCGCGGATTGTCGATACAACCGAACCGGTGGATAAGGGCGATAAGCCGCCCTCGCGAGCGCTCTCGCCGGCTGCGATTCGCGAATCGACGCCACGCGAGTCGCGGAAGGCGCGAAAGCGAAAGCCTTCGTCCGGATCTACGATAGCGGCCGGTTCCTCCACCTTCGGGTGTAAATTTGTCCAGTAGATAAACAGACGAAGAGCGCTCCCGTGTGGAAATAAAAAACGAGAAAATATAGGAATACGAAGAATACGAGAAAATTACCGGCGCATTATTGTTCGTCGATAGCATGCCGGTGATTTTGTTGCGTTCCCGTAGTTTGTTCCATAAATACATAGTATACGTTTCATAAATATTTGTCCATTAGGTAAATTTATCCGAAGGCGTTTCAACCGGCTCGAAGTGAGGCAAGCTTTTGACCTTTTGCTTGCTTGCTCTCTCTCTCTCTCTCTCTCTCTCTAAACAATAAGATGTAACGCGACTTCTGACGGAAGGTGTGCGTTTCTCGCGCTGCCGAAAGCAGCGTAATAACGCTTAAACCTTAGGAACTGCGACGTCTGGTAGAAACGCCTCTCGCTAGAAATTACGTTACAACTTTGCGCTCAGACGCAAAAGGCTGAAGGCTGCAACTATAGCATACCTATTGTAGATCCGGATTTACACACGGAAAAACGTTTTATCGTACTGCGAAGAAAGAAGCAACTACTCAGTTTGCTTTTCTTCCTGTAACGGGTATCTTGATGAAAGTATATTTTCTTGATGATAGTTTTAAGATGTGCCTACTCGCAGATATTAGAAAAGCTCTTGATTACTCGAAGGAAGAATTTGTTCTCTCTTTTCAAGAGTATTGCAAATTTTATCGAGGAAAAGTTAAATTCAGCTTGATTTGAATACAAGCAAACCGAAGTTATGGTTTTAACCTTTTCATTTAATATTCTTGTCTGAGGTACTAAACTTACCAGGATTCGGAAAATACGCTTTGAATAAATTTGATGCTTACGACATGAACTTATGACACACTTACGGCATGTACGAACGCACGAAGTTCTTCCGACAAGTATATTGCACTTGAATGCAGAATTTTTCTGTATGTGCGCGGGTGGATAGGTTTCACGGAAGAAAAAAACTTGGTTCCTGCAACTGAACAGGGAGACCAGAAAGAAAAGAAAAAAACTCGCCGGCAAGAAATGAAAACTCGGTGACAAAAAACGATATTTCTCTCTCTCTCTCTCTCTATCTCTCTTGCCGCAAGAACTAAGAACATTCGTGAGAACGTTCGTGTCAACAGTCAGCTGCGTTAAAACTCGTTTGTGAGACAACTGAGAGCAATTGACCGAGTAGAAACCTCCTCCTCGGAATTTTCCTGTGCATACAACCGAGCTTTCCCCGTTGGTCCCCGGACAATGGAAAATTTAGTTACAGCAAACGGAATTGTTCTTTTCGTATGATAAATCGACGTGAGACCTCCGACGAGAAGGAATCTCGTCGAGAGTCGTTCGGAGCCTCGGCGTCGTCTCGGGGTCGCTCAGTGAACGACGACGCGAAGAGTAGCGCGGAGCCAGGTTCGTTTGTTTCTACTCGAGCGTGGGGTCCGTCGCCGCGCGTGTACGGCCGTACGCGACAGTAGCCACTCGCGGCGGCCGGCCGACCTCGCGCTGAGTCACACCACTCGGCGGTCGAGGAGATTGACTGAACTCGGTGGGACGGAACGATTAATAAGCAATTAGCATTCGTTGAGTCAGGTTGGAGTGTAGAAGTTTTTAAACGGCGGCAACTATTAGATACAAAGTGCGCGGAGAGAACTAATTCGTTGACACAGCAAGATTTGTGCCGTCGCGGCAAAATCTATCGGCGACTGTATGAACGGCGAAGCGATTTTTTAAAACTACTCAGTCGCCATTCGCTAGATTATTTCTATTGAATCTACACATTATCCTGCCGAAAGAACAAATTAGCGAGTGTGGAAAAGCACCGTTTTGTTCTTTGACAGCAAATTAACGTGTCCTGAGAGGACAAATTCACTCGGGATATTTTCTATCCTGGCAGCTGAAACTGTTTTGGTTCTAATGAAGAATAATTCGGTTATGACGACTAAATCTCATTGCTGTCGCAACGAATTGCGCAGTAGCAACAATGTGTACGGAAAAGATTAATCTTAAATCAATAATAGATATTCTCGTATGTAAGCAAGAACATTATGATCTTCTTAGAAGACTTTTAGTCTTGATTTGATTGAATCTGCATCGATGCATTATTTGCATTCAATTCAAGACTTGAGTCTTCCAAGAATATTATAATATTCTTCAGAGAATATTAATCTTCGAAGAATATTACAACATTCTTGCCTTATACATGAGAATATCTAACATTGATTTAAAACTATTTTTTTACTCGCGTGACTTCGTTATAACAGCATAATTGTCATTCTTCATATAAATATATAATTCTAGTCGCATTCTCGTAGATCCACCGATCGTTAATCACTCTTACTACACTGAGAGAAAAAGAAGATCCGTCTTATTTTATATTAATTCTCACTGTTAATACATCGATGATATATCGTACATATTTGTGACTATAATTGAAATAATTATAGTCACCGAGATCGTCTGTGCAGCGAATACTGTTGTAACGTTAACGTCACTGTTACGACTTTCCTTTCTGCCGATCAGCGCCGGAAATTCCTATAATTTCAGTGAGACCAATTATCATCTTTTGCTCTCAGCGAGTGTTTCGCTTCGTCCCGGTCGATCAATTTCGCGAAAGCCCCCACGAAATTGTGCAACAGAGCGCTGGTATTCGCAAGTTCCCGCCCGCGACCGCTGAATGCGAAGGACAAATTCGTCCTACGCCGGCCACGGATGCGCGAGGTACTCCGAAGCGGCGGTCGAAATGCCGACATCGGTTTGGTAGCCGCGAGCTATCGAACGACGGTTCGGGCGAGGCACGGGCCGCCGGCCGGTTTCGTGAGCTAAAACTATCGATTGCTGATACTTGCTAAAAAAAGAAATCTCACTTCCACCGGTCACGCCAAGTGGCGGTAATTTGTGCCGGTTGCGGCGGTGCGTTGTGTGTTGCCGACGGAGGGAGGCTCAGGGGAAGCTGCACGAAGACAGCGAACAAGAGTCGTCTCTCTTTCTCTGCCTTTCGAGGATCCCGCGACGGAAATCGCAAGATTTCGGTCTCATTAACGCACTCTCACCGACCTAAAAACGGTCACGATCCACGGGTTGCTTGCTCGCAACGTACCCGAGTGCATTAACGTGACGCATTTCCGTTTTAACACGAAACGGCCGCGCGCTCTGCTCGGGAGGCGGGGCGGGAAATCGTATAAATATACCGCGGGGGTTGGCACGCGATACGCCGGGAAAAAAAGCCGTACAGCTCCTGCGAAATAACTGTGGCTGTGCCTGTGTTCTCTCTCTCTCTCTCTCTCTCTCTCTCTCTCTCTCTCTCTCTCTATCTATCTATCTATCTACCTATCTCTTTCTCTTTACCTATAGGGCTTTCAAAAATAAACCTGTACCGCGCGTACGCAGCCTTGATCCTCGCGCACGCGACGTCATCACACACACACACACACACACACACACACACACACAGAGAGAGAGAGAGAGAGAGAGAGAGTGTGGGAGACCGAGGCCAATGCATAATGTTACAGGACGATTTACGGATCCGTGGGAAGGTTCGCGATTTATAACCGAGATTGTGCATTCCGCGCAACGACGCGATTGGCGAAATTCGCGGACAATACGCGCGAGCTCTCCCTGAGCTGAACCTCGCGCGCAGCACGGTACGTGCCGGGAACTCGGAAAATAGGAAGGAAAAACCGAGCCGGAGATATATCTTGTTTCGCGGCCGGGAAAGATAATGAGAAGGCCAGAGAGAAAGAGAAAGAGACAGAGGTATAAACCTTAATTATCCTTAATGATCTAAACGGTACGTTATTTCATAACTTTAAGAATATCTGAAGACCTTGATTATCATTGATGATAAGGGAAGAAGAAAAGGATAGATACATGGAACTTAATAAAAATCTTAATTTTAAAAAGCCAAGCGAGAGGAAGAGAGTCGGGAAGAAAAAGAGAAAAATAGATATGAACCTTAATTATCCTTAACAATCTCCACAGTACCTTAATTAATAGACTTAATTAATAATCTTTAAACATTGCCATTAATAATAGCAATAAGAAAGAAAGGAGAAAGGTAGAGATGTGAACTTTAATAGAAATCTTAATTTTAGAGAGACAAGCAAGAGAGAGGAAGAGAGAGGAGAGAAAGAGAGAGAGTGTATCAGGAAGAATGAGAAAAAGATAGAGACATGAACCTAGATATTACTTAATTTTATTTAATAATCTCAACATTTTTATGAATAACTTTAATAATACTTCAAACTCTAATTATCACTAATAATGATAAAGAGGGAAAAAACAGAAGGTAGAGATATGAACACCAACAAAGATCTGAATTCTAAAGTGTCAACTATGCCTGATCTAGCATGAAAATCAATAAAATTTCCGCAAAACGGTTTGATTTCGGAAAGGCTCACATCTCGGACGCGATCCTCACGCGGTGATCGTACATTCGACGGTCGGATAGAGAGGGGGAGGGGGGTCGCGTTTTCCGCCTCCTGAACTGTGACGGCGTTCGGCCGTGACTGCGTGATTCGCGTTCTCGCGTTCGATTTCGACCGATCGGATTGCGAGTTCCGCGGCAATTTTCCTAATGGGAAAATCGCATTCAACGGCTCCTGCTCTCTCGGAGTGTTGGGTAGGCGCGGAACGACGGGGAAAACAAGTCGGTAAGAACGCGCTAAATGCGCGCGCCAAAAATATCCTCGGAGCTGCCGAGGGTGCCGGCGCACCTCTGACAACCCTCGGGGGTTCGTCGGGCGACTCCCCCGGAAGCCTAGCAACGCTGCACTTCCTGCACCTTCCGCGCACCTGCAGGAGCAGCACTTCCCCGCTAGAGGGGGGGGGGAGAGGGTACCCCGCCGCGTCCACCGGCCGTGATACGTGACGTCGGCGAGAGGGTGGCGGGCGGACTGCCGGCCGGAGAGGGATCGGACGCGGTGGGGTAAAGCCATAAAAAGTAGGGCAGTAGTGCGGTAGAGCAATCAATAGAGGTTGGATCGTGGTAGGGACGAGGGGGAGTATAAAACCAGAGTGCAAATTTGGTGACGCGCGTGGCCGACTGGGGAGAAGAGGGGGAGAGAGACAGAAAGAGAGAGAGATGGGGACGAGATAGATATCGAAAGGCGAAGAGAGAGAGAGAGAGAGAGTCGAAACGGAGAGAGAGAGAGAGAGAGAAACCTCTCTCTCTCTCTCTTCGAAGGACAGCTCGTGGAATCTTAGACAATGCGGAGACCGCGCGGCAAACGCGCAGCTTCCTTCCTGTTGGAAGATTCGCGCGGGAGATGCGCGATCAATTCCGCGTTCCTTCTCGTTTCCTTCTTCTTCTGTCATTAACACGTCGCTCGTCACGGCGGCGGTGTAATCGGCAATCGTGATGCGCGTCTTATGAATTTTCGCGCGAATCGGCGCGTTGGACGAATGAAATATCCGGCCTATGAACAATACGCGCGCGCGGGGCGTACGTGTTTACCGTAACTGGAAAATTTCATTTAAAATTTAGCCGGGCTCTCGAACAATTCGTGGAAATCAGCGGGGCAGCGGCGGACGCGCTAATGTTGCATTCGCGACGCATGCAATTTTAAGCATCGTATAAAACGGGCTGAATAATGTATCGCTCGATACACGGTTTGGGAAGGAAGACCGATAGAGGATTAATTCGGTTTCGGAAGAGAGCGCGGCGAAATCTGGCCGGGCGAAACGCCGCGTTCGAAATTCGACGCGACGTCTAAGTATATAAAATCACAATCGCCGAATCCCAACGGTAAAACCGCGCGTTCACGTGACGGCGGTCTTTTCGCGCGTCTCGTGATAACCAGTCACCCTTAAACCACCCCTGCCTTCTAACCGACGTTCGGAGACCTAATCAACTGGATTTACTCTGCCCTCGCTACTCGAATTCCTAAGAGCTCGCGGAAAATCGTTGGGAATTAATTCGGTTTCGCGAAAAGCAAACGAGAAAGGTCACGTCGGAAATTCGAGAGAGACGAACAATCGACGAATGAAACGACGATCGGGCTTGAACGGGATAATTTTGTTTGGGAAAACGCGATCTCTCTTTCCCTCTCTCTTCCTCTTTACAACCGCGCTCTCCGCGGGCATTTTTTGTTTTTACTCGACGCGAGTTTTATGAATTTCATGGCGAGCGGGAAACGCAGGGGGATTCGGCCGAGACGACCGAGTCGTTTCGAGAACAACGACGAGAGTATCGACGATAACCGGACGAAGTGAACCCGCGGACGAAAAAATCGGCCGAGCGGCTTCGTCTCGTCGAAATCACGTCGAAGCCGCACTCGCGCGCATGTATACGCGCGCGCGCACACGTGATGTGTGTGATGCGTGCGTGTGCATGCACACGCAGGCGCCCGCTGTAGCCTCGTAGGCACGCACATCTACGTGTGCTTTCGTCGCGAGACAATTCGTAGAATTATGCAGGTTCCAACGGAGAGGCACCGAGAGAAAGAGAGAGAGAGAGAAAAAGAGGTTATGATACACCTGTCGATATCGACGCGACGAGGCACGCGCGCGTAGGATCGCGCACGCACGCATCGAATGAGCGAGCACCGTGACGACGATGATCTCGTGAATCGCTCGAAACGGACGATCGTGTGTTTTGTTGAACCCAAACGAGCGTCGGCAGGTAGAAGTCACGAGTGAGTGAGTGAGAGAGAGAGAGAGAGACACCTACTGTTCCGTGCGAAAAACCTGGTACGAGCGAGGTCTCCGTTCGGACATCGTTGCTGTCGGAAAAAAGGGATCACGGCATGCGAGACACGGCACCGCCGACGATCGTCCCGTTCCTCGGCACCTTCCCCGAGCACGAGTTAATCGCGATCAAGTTCGCGGTTAACAATGTTGTTACTCACCTCGCTCCGCGTACACCGACACCACACCAACTTCACCATTTCACCACTTTCCACCGCACTCGGCCGCGCGCGTATTGTTGTCCTTTGTTTTCTTTCGTTTTTTTTCTCTCCGTTCCTTGGAGGCCGCCGAGGGACCGAATGCTGGCGCTATCTGTTAGGGACTGACAGCTCTTGTGCACAGCTGAACGCGGCGGGAGGTAGACTGGAACAATGGCCGACCCGCCAACGGAACTACCTGCTGTCATCTGTTGACGTCACGGTATGAAGAACTCGGCCATTGGGACACCCGGCTGGTCGCTTGGCGCCATCTGCCGGTGGCGGGGGGAACCCGTTCGCCCGGTAGGTTCGTGTCCCGGCTAAATCTGCTTCCCGAAACTCGAGCGCAGGTTCTGAACTCATTTTTATCGATAAAAGTGCTTCTAAAGCTTTAAGCCTTAAATTCTCATTGTAGACCCCGCTTAAAACCGATATTCATAGTCGGATCTTATATATAAGACCGTCTCAAGTTTATCTTCAGATGCTGTACAGTTCGTTTCATTGACTACGGAGAATCTGAAGATAAACTTACGACGATTTTAAAGATAACATCCGATTATGAATACCGGCCTAAAAGTGGCTTACAACCTACCTGATTGGCTGAGAAGTCATACTGAAGGCACTTTTATCGAAGGAAAGAGAGTTCAGAATACGATTCTTGCGTGTCCACTTTTAGTTCAGGAGTCTCCGCGGTACGAGTCGCCACGGTACTAAACGAAAATTCGTGCTAGTGATATGGCTCGATGATAAATCCGTCGGACCGCTTTTCGACTAGTACGACTCGTAGACAAATCAAAAAAACATTTTGTTGTAATTACATATACAATATTTTACGAAGGATCAAGTGATTCTTACGCTGAAAGCGACAGGACAACAAGCGCCGACGCGTATTTTATAAAGAACATAAAATTGTTTATTGAATATCAAGTTTTACAAATATTATCACACACTTGTTATGAATGTTTCGTCTCGGGGCGGGCTTTTCCTTATGTCGTATATCGTACAAATATAAGAATTATATTCAATAATGGCTATGTATATATATATATATAAATACTCGATCATCTTATATAAAGTTGCGATGTCTGTGTTTCTTTTTTTTCTTACTTTTTCCTTTTAATTTATGTACATCGATAAGCCGGTCGTTCTTTTTTTTCTCGTTTCGTCACAATTACCGTTGAATTGAAAGTGCTAATACTAAATAATTTATTTATCTACGAATTTAAACGCGCTAATACGGATGATGGATTCGTTGATGAAT
Organism: Dinoponera quadriceps; assembly: GCF_001313825.1. Taxonomy (NCBI): domain Eukaryota; kingdom Metazoa; phylum Arthropoda; class Insecta; order Hymenoptera; family Formicidae; genus Dinoponera; species Dinoponera quadriceps. The sequence continues at coordinate 63,699 of NW_014555113.1, read as the reverse complement.
AATAAGAGCAAGAACGTGTTGACGATAACGATCGAATGCAAACTAGCCTCTTAACCAGTTAACTGTGGCGATCTCTTTGCAAAGCGCCCACCAGTGTGTGTCGCGATAATCAAGCGAGTTAGCTCTCAGGAAGTTATAAATCCAACTGAAATTATTTATAATTTTCATTTGTTTGTTTCATTTCGTCTTGACCTCTAAACATTTTACCTATATTAAAATTTACGAATATAATTTAGTTTTCGCCAGAATTACAATTTAAATATCAAATTGTAACAAAATTTTACGCATGACGGATATAGTCGTCATGACACAAGATTCTGCCACATCTCCATGACGGATATAGTCGTCAAACACACTTAACTGGTTAACGTTCTCACACTTACATATCCGTATCCGATAGACCCGTCGTACGTAGAAATCAATAAATAATGTCAATTATATATAGATAAATATATGCTATATTAACTATATACGTTAATTATACTTTTGTGATAAAATATTTCCACAGGCCTTCCATAGGCCTGTCTTTCAATTAAAAGTACCTGTCGCTCTTTTCAACAGCGCAATAGATACAACTTTCATACATATACACACACACACACATATGTATGTATGTATGTATGTATGTGTATATACTTAATGTACGAGCTGTTCTCTTTATCAGTATAGCTCACATCTCTCTCTCTCTCTCTCTCTCTCTCTCTCTCTCTCTCTCTCTATTATGAAAGCCTTCTGCATAAAGTCAGAAACCGTCAACGTAAAAACAACAATGTGTTACAAAGCGACGACGTGTCGAACGGAGGGGGAAAAAAACAAAAAAAATCACATATCGCGCGTTCATACACACATATATCGCGCGCACACACACACACACACACACACACACACACACACACACACACACACACACACACACACACACATACATAAATAAACGCATTCTCTTTATAAAAGTAAACTTACAAAACAATAATAATAATGTCGCATCGCTCGGTGGACGGAGCGTCACCGAACGTCGACAGCCGAAGAACGAGCCGATTCATCCCCGCGGTATTGTTTCTCATCAAGCTGAGCCGACAACGAAAGAACCCATTCATCCTCCGTATATATAAATCTGTTGTATTGGGCGGTATATATATTATATCTATGTACTATCACTGGCAAGTAATACGCAATACTCCGGATTATGGTACAAAAAGATTGTTTTCCCTCGGCTCCCCTCCGCCCTCCCGATTTGCGAATATTCGTTTTACAATTTGACAGCGTTTGTGCTAAGAGAGAGAGTATCACTTGTTACTTCGCAGTGGCCGCTGAAATACGCGCTACTACGTGGGCGGTGCCGTCCGGGCTGCCTCGAGCGAGACAAACGCGAGGTTGATCGCGAGCCGCGCCGTAAAATCGATCGTACACTCGCTACGTCGGCCAAGGAGGCGTCGCGGCTTTCGAAGCCGCCAATCGGCGGACTCTCGACCGGAAACCGGATTTGTGTCGCTCGAGTCACAGTCAAATCGCACACCGCGCTACGTCCTTAATATACAAGAGCTTTGTACAATACTCGGATAGCTAGGAAAATACAAAAGTATCTCAAAAGGTGGTTGAGTACAATTCCAAGTTCTACATAAAAGCATACTTCGACCTCCTTGCGGCGATGTTGTTAAAATGACACGATTACGTTATAACATGTCGATCTGAAAAATTGAAGTATCCGCGCGTTTCGCGCTTCCGACGCTCCTCCGACGGAATAAGGAGAGAGTCATCAGCATTGGAAGGAAACGTGTATGTGTGTATGTAAGTATGTACTTTGACGGATATGCATTATCGTGTGGCAGTAAGTGGTTCTATATAAAATGTTCGGAATAGAAATATTAGATATATATACGTATATCTCGACGATTCCCCCCGATAGCGGTAAATTGAGCATTGCGTTAAGTTTATAAAATTTTTCTAAGAACTGCCCCCTCCCTCTCTCTCTCTCTCGCAGGCACACGCATGCACACATGCATATACGCAGCGCACACGCATATACTATCTTTCTCTCCCGCGACCGTGCACCCGAATAAGTAAAATACAAATCCATACAAAGTATGTATATCCCACTAAAAATATTTGTATACAACTTTTATCGGTATAATACTTCGCCTCGCGCGCGCGCGAGATCGCGACTCGTGGAGAGAAGTGAAAATCCGCTTCCTTCAAGAATTGACCGCATATGCCGATAACGCAATATTTACTGTTACTGATAGAAATAGATCAGCTATGGATAGAAACAAAGGCGGTAGATCGGCCGGATAAAACGCGGGCGCGTTTGTAAATCCGGCGGGATCGACCGAAGTTGTCGCATCATCGACACAGTTTCGCGACTGATCTGCAAAGAAAGCTGACCGTTGACTCCGTTACGCTAAACTATCGTAACAACCTATTGTAATATCCATATATATATATATATATGTGTGTGTGTGTGTGTGTGTGTATATATGCATATACATATATATATACTCGATATTACCAGCGTTAACTCTAAAATATTTTTTTCTTCCGATGAGATCGTAATACTAGGTGGTTGCTTCAACAAAGGACACGCGCACGAAACTATCCTCAAGTCAAGGCGAGCTGCCAAGGACGTTGGATTGTGCAGGACAACTGAACATGAAACGTCTCTCATCGAGGCCGTCATCATCGAGGTGAAACCACGGAAACACTTTTTACGATCCTCAAGAAGTGCAAAACGGAATGACGTCGCGTCGAACGAACGAACGAACGAGTCGTCACAATTTCGGGTTCAAGACATCCCGCCGATCGATACCGAATTTATCCTCCTTCTCGAGCAAAGCAATGTCGCGGAGAATGGAAATGGTCGAGCCTCGAAACTCGAATAATGTAAGACCGTGCAACAAAGTACTTAGATTCGCCCGAACCGATTTCCAAAAACTACAAAAATATAGAACGGTAATATATACACATATGTATATAATGTATATATGTATATGTTCATTCCTCACCCTCCAGCTTGGACCGTAAAAACTCACTCGACCGAACTCGGCTCACGCGCGCTGCGCATCTCTTTAAGCGTAAATATGGCAATCATTAGCGCGCAACGATGAGAAGAAGAGAATACGATTATACAAATATGAATTACGAGAATAGCAACGGGACAGCGACGCATGAACTTTTTCGCTGGGGACTCACACACAGTATGCGCGCACACAGTACAAATATTTTCCCCCTTCCCTCCCTTCTTCCGTCTTCTTCTTCTTCGTTTAGGCAAAGACCGCTGCTCCCGACGAACGCACGCATTAACCAAAGCACGATTTATCAAAGACTTTCATGTCGGAGGATGTCGGAGAAGAACGTCACGTTCTCTCGCTTCTTGCGCCTGCGACCCGATCCATGCCGTACACTTGGCGTTCCGATACGGCTCGGACGATTTCGTTCGTTCCCCAGGAGTTGAGTTCGCTCAGCGGGCCGTCGGCCGAGTCCCAAACCGTATCGGAACCAATTGCACACTGACTCTCACGCATCGTAGAAACACGCTGCGATCGGTCGATTCGCGTCCCGGTCAGCAGTGTCGCGCCTAGCACACACTCTCTCTCTCACACACACACACACACATACATATACACACATACGCGCGGCTACATACCGTGTAAACGTTTCTACAACGTGGTGCGCGCATCGCCAAACGCGACCGCGCAACGCGGTGATGCAACCTCGCGCTCGCGTTATCAAAAATACGCTGCGAGAACGCGCGAGGACGCCGTCGGAATTATATTGGCCAGTGTATGTAGCTTTGAGTCTCGCGCTCGAAATAAGCAACGCTAGTACCGGAGAGAGAGAGGAAACGTCAATCGGACCCGGAATGATCGACGACGACGAGCCCCACGGTCTCGTCGTCCTTTCGTTTCACAAATTTCGAGCCGGCCGTCAATTGCGCCGTTCATCGGCGCTAATTGACTTAGCGCGACGTCGGTTCCTTGGCGTGAGGCGCAACGCTGACGAATGACGATCGAACTGAAGATTGCCAGAAAAAAATGGAAAATAAACACGGTACGACAGCCGAAGCTTTCGTATAAATTGGTTTACCTCTCAGGTACTAACATTGAGAATGTGGCGTTGCAGTCTATCCATCAATTAGGATGGCACACGGCTTAGGAACCTACTTTAGCATTCGAATTCCGATGCTGTTATGGCGTTCAAATCTTTCATGAGACCCTCCAGGTTGGCCATCTCCTGATTCAATTCTTCAGTGCTATACGAAGGCTGTAAAATCGCAACGAGGTTTCGTATCAGCAATCCCACCAAAGTGACCGTCCAATCAAACCGTTCAAGACGAACGAACCCGCGGACAGAATGGAAGAGTAAATTGTGGCTCCTTTACCTTTAACCGTTCGACTTCCTCCGAGGTGTGTGCCGGATTCGACACGGAAGCTAAGCGATTCTTTGCTAATTGCGACGTCGAGCTTTGCGGCTTCTTGTACGGGCTGCCGGACATCGTTGGCCTCACCGTCACTTGCGACACTGCAGTCACGAGGAACAAAGTGGTCGTCGAGAAGAGGTCAGATACAGAGAGTGCGAATAATTGACGACGATACCCACCACCGTGCTTCTGTTGCGCTGGCGTCGAAGGGGCGCTCTGTGGCGGCGGCGCCGGTACGCTGAAGCTCTTAAGAGGATGCCCTTGCAATCGCTTACTGCTGTTGCTCTCCACACCGACGGTGTTGCTCATTGGTTGATTACTGTTCCCGTAATGGCCGGGGCCATATTGAGTATTTCCGCTGTACGACTGGCCGCCGGTGCCATATGACAACTGCGAAACGAGGAAACGACATGTCATTCCTAATACTTTGATATTTCCTTCCTTTATTTTCTTCATATATTAATCATTTCCTTTATTATTGTTTTTTTGCTATATTAATACGTTAACTGCCATGTCAGTCACCAGTGACTGACACTGAACTTTCCGTTCGGGTTGCGTCAGTCACCGGCGACTGACAGTATAAAATACGATATAAAACTAAAAAAATTTCATAGTTTTAATAAATTTTAAGTAATTTCAAGATCGTATCGTTAATGTATTTAAATATTTCTTATCAAAAAATTTTAATGGATTTTATTGAAGCTTTATTGCGCTTGGCATTGCTATACCACAATACCAGCGCACTTCTAAGCAGCGCGCGTGGCCTGACAAAGATTTCCTCCGAAATGCGCGTGGCAGTTAACGTGTTAATAATTTTCTGTATTTTCTTGTCTCGGGAAGTTTGACTTTCCTTGAAATTGACGATGAACCGGCCCTTTGTGAGAGAAAATCGCAGGAATCTCACCTGACTCTGCAGTGGTTCGTACGAATTCGGCATGTTGCAGGAATCTGGACTCGATTCCGGCGTGGGTTCCAGCGTGACGTGCGCGCGGCTCAAACTGTATTGCGCGACCGTTCGCGGATAGTTTTGCCTGATCGACGACGTGTCGCTGCACGCACTGTGGATGGTCGGCTGCGACATGCTGGTATTGACGATCGGAGTGGCGGTAGCTATAGCTGCAATAAGTTAAAAAAACTCTGATACCTACATTAAGAGAACGACCGTTAACAATGCATCGTGCGTCTTCTATCGTACGTGTGAAAGTATCGTTTTGCAAACTGACCGGTTTCGACAAATGCTCTACGTAGAAGCGTGTAAACAAGCGTGACTACGAGTAATGTGGTGCGGTGGTTACGACTGGCAACCCCACTGCTACTTACGTTGATGTAAAGGTGTACTGTCAACGGGAAGTGAAATTAGTTTAGGTTTGTGACTCCCACGACTGTGTTGCCTGCTCAGGGTCGAGCACTTCTCGTCAGTGTTACCTAATGAGACATGGGTGGAAAAGCAACCAAATAACAAAAGCGGCAAATAACTGCAAATCAAACGTATAAATTGTCTCTCTCTCTCTCTCTCTCTCTCTCTCTTTCCCTTTCTCTTTCCTCTCAATGCACTGTGTGCGTGCGCGTGTGTGTGCGTGTGTGTGTGTCAACTGAAAAACTAATCTCAGCGAAAATCACAAAAATGTGCACGATAAAGAAGTCGTGTTGCCCTCGATTAAGCAAATTAACAAAACGGATCGCTGTCAGTTCCACTAGAGTGTCTCAAGGAGCGAGGTAGTCTGATCTGTGACAATGCGAGGATGGATATTTATACCGCTTGCCGTGACATCGCACGACTTACCCATGTAGCTTGGCACGTAAGTACGCTTGTCCAGCGAACTGGAGTTCCCGTGCACGTTATCCTGATTATATTCCGAATTGCCCGACCTGGGCAACGTGTTGCTGGTGACACCGCTGGTAGACGCTTCACCGTTCAACGACGATTTCTCAAGCGCCTTGAGCTCCATTTGGTCATGATGAATCCACAAGTCCGGCGGCTTGATATTCGTCTTTTGATTCGAGTCTTTCATGTACCTGAAGAAAGAATGGACAAATTATTGATACATATCATTGAATATGGCAATATTTATTGATGTCATTGCACGTTTGCTATGATTAAAGAGATTGTAAGGCGAAATGTGTGATAAGAATTCGATTAAACTTGCACTATGTATACACTGAAATATTGTCTAACTGCTTTTACGATTAGGAAGAGATCGACTCTTCGCGAGCCGAGCAAGTTTTGCAAGTTGACTTTTTTACGTATTCATTGAGATTAGCGTGTTATTTTCAATTTCTATTTTTGAAACCTTCTAAACTGAAAATAAGATTTTGACGAAAACTACTATGATATTAAAGACTAATATGCAGACATTATACACATATTTCAGATATTCATATTTCGTATTTTACTGGATAAATACTAAATTTATGAGCGGCCCCCTTAATGTTCCACTGAAACCTACAACACCGAACCTAACGACCTCCTTAAGAGTATCTGTCGACTAAGTGACTGATCGTACCCTTTCTTTCGGTCCGGTGAGTTCGGATTACGTTTGCAGCACATCACAACGACCACTACCGCTATACCAGTGGTAAAGACGATGGAGCAACCCACTATGATATAAATCAGTATATTTGAGAGGCCTCGTCCATCTGGAAGGAGATCGTGAACGTAAAAATAAAATTATACTTTAAAGTTTATTTCTACTAGATTTTTTGCATCTCCAAGATCAAGTTAAGTTCGAGCGCCATTCGTTGCTTCTTATAAAAATAACGTTAGTAAAGACATCAAATACAAGAGAATTGTAATCCGTGTGTATGTAATTCTTACATATTTAAGAAAGACTGTCACATAAGTGTCAGTGTCGCGACAATGTCACGATGCTACAAGACATGCTCGAAGAAAAACATGCGTAATTGCAGTGAAAGGACAGAGCCTGATATGTATGTCTTACCTCGACCATGCAATTCATCATAGATATCCATGCCATTGCCTACCATAGGGATAAAAATAAACATAATAATTAACACAACGAGATTCGTGAACAAACAACAAACTGCAAAATGCACATAAAGCATTAAAATAACATATTGTATGTATGTACAGACGGTATTTCGCGTATATACAATCGGATTAATACAGACATTGTATCACGTATGTATGTATATATAATATGTATATATAGTACGTATCGTATAAAAATAACAAATTTCTCATGACCAACGACGATACGAAATTTAGAATAAAAATCCGACCACTCACTTTGCGGCGTTTTAAACGACACCGTCGTGCAGAACGGCCCGTATCCCTTGGAGTTACGAGCTTGGATCTTGAAGTAGTACATCGTGTTAGGATGCAGGCTCTTTATGACGGCGTCCACCTTGTCGCCGACGACACCCTCGACCAACCAATCACGATCCCACTTCGTGTTGTCGGTGGAATAAATGATGAGGTATCCTGAAAATCGGGAAATCAGGACTCGTCGTTCTCTCTCTCTCTCTCTCTTGAAAGCAAATTTCAACGATCTCATGCAGAAAACGACTTCTAAAACAAGCACACTAACCCGTGATCAATCCGTTAGGTTGCTTGGGAGGTTGCCACCGCAAGAGGACGGAGGTCGGGCGATCTTCGATAGTTTGGATAGTTAGATCTCGAGGTGCGGTACTGGGCGCGGCTTCTTGAGTCTGATTTAGAACGATCATGCTCCACGGAGAGCTCCGTTTACCCTGCGGAAATAATTCGCCCTGTAGCTTGCATTCACCCCCTCCGACGCGAGAGTATAATCCGTTTCCGCTCTATTACCTTCACCAATTTGACCGTGAATTCGTACTGCGTGTTGGGCCTCAAGTCGTGAATCATACAGTTCAAGTCGGTGGCGTTGTAATACTTGTACCTAGAACTGGTGGTGTGATGGTAGGCCATATAACGCACCACGTAGTACCGATTATCGGTGACATACTGAAAATAAATGTCGCTCCCGTGATAGATTTTTCTGCTTGACATTTTGCCGCACGTCATCCGGCAAGGTCTCGTAATAGCGCGGGAAAGACGCGAATAAACGTACCTGGCTCTTTGATAAAGTCGTGTCGGTCCAATATAATACAACGGTAGTGGCCGAGAGCACGATAGCTTTAAGGCCAACGGGTGGTATTAAAGGCACTGCAGATTCAGATACGAAACGTTCGGGGGTCCTTACATTCGCGTATGCTTGCTCACCGTCGCCGACGTTATTCGTTGCCCTTAGTGATATTACGTACTCCGTTGTCGGCTCTAAATCGGGAGGAAGAAAAACGGATGATGAAACGGTTTGGACGTTTCACAATCGTGCCTCGCGTGAACGTGCCCTTACCTATAGGAGTGATAGCGAAGGATCGTTGCTTTCCATCAAGAACCTCTATGTCAACATCGGGATACCCTTTGCCCCAACCTAATTTATACTTCCTTATTTTTATGCTCTGATCTTTCGGCGGATGCCACGTCACCACTATGGAATCTCCCACAGCGTTCGCTGCAAACAGAGACGTTCTGTGACGGGTATATAACTGAGAGAGTTCATAATTGTATCTTATGTTTAAGGTCGTCCTAAGTTCATCTTCATGCTGCACGAATCGTTTCATCTGCTACAAAGCATCTGACGATCTCAAATATAAGATCTGACTATGAACACCAGCCTAGGGGGGGGGGGATGTCTCTTACATCGTCGGGATCCCTTACCTTTCAGATTACTGGGTGCGTTGGGTACTTTCGTCTCGTCCAAGTCGTTCTCATATGTTTCTATCTTTGTCCATTCGGTCCAAGGCCCAGTCCCATTGACATTGAAGGCACATATGCGAACTTGGTACACCACGTGCTTCTCGAGCCCATTGAGTACATACAAACGTTGATTTCCTTCAGTCGTCACCGTAATCGGGGTTCGTCGGTCGTGCGGATATCTGCGATAACGGATCCGATAGCCCGTGATAATCCCGTTCTGTCCCTCACGCGGAGGCTCCCATCTTACAATAATACTCTGCAAGGTACACGTGACAATTTCAGGCCGGAAGACGAGATTTTCCTCGGAGACAACATCTGCCCTCGGAATCAGACCTTGCTCTTGTCGCAAGGGGTACGTACCGTTGAACTAGCTGCTTCTAATGTAACATTGTGCGGTGGTTGGGTGGGTGGTGCGCTGTGAGTCCGAATCACGATATTTTTGCTAAACGCGCCTGGACCATTCTCGTTAACCGCTTGAACCCTAATACTGTAATCCTTATAAGGCACGAGATCTACCAATTCGTACGTTGTACTAGTAGTTTCACGCATTACTTCCTCCTTTTCGACCTCCTTCTCGACCTGGCGACACGAGCGACAATTGAACCAAATTGAATCGGTCCGTCCGTTGCGTCGTAACAATTCAACGTTTACACACAGTATCGAGGAATTAACGCAACAATCGCAATCACGTACCTCATTAAACGTAATAATATATTTAGATATTCGACCGTTAATAATTTGTGGCTCCTCCCATGACAAGGTAATACTCATGCTACTCGTTGCGTGACCCTCCAAATTCATCGGAGGTCCAGGAACATTCGCCTGCGGGAGATTAAGTATTTATTCGGTAGACAAATTAAGACGAATCCCGTGGTCATTTTTACCAAGGATATCATCACGAGCTAACCTCTATCAGCGTTGTAACTTGTAATACTTCACTGGGCGCGCTGGTTCCTCGAGCGCTCTGCGCAACAACATGGAACTGATACGCCATACTCGGCTGTAAACCACGTATCATCGCCTCCTTCTGTTGTGTGTTGACGACTCTCTCTCTGCGAGCGAGCGGGCGAATGACGATCAATTAGAAACCCGTTCCGTACACAGATTCATTTCGAGGCGCATAGAAATGCACGCACAATAGAGTGAACACCGGAGGGAGGATCTACAGAAACGAGTGGGAAAAGCGGAAAGAAATTCGTCGTGCAAATCTATTCGCGTTTCTGTCTCATTATACAAATTTGCATTCCGCGCGTCTTCACTCGCGCATTTCTGCTCGTTCTATTACGCGTGTACTTCCATTCACCTCGGAGGCAACTCGTAATTACCTCACACCCCCTTCCTGTTTGTAATGGATGAAATAATTGAGGGAATCGCTGTTCGTATTCTCCGGCTCTTGCCAGCGTAGTGTGACGAATCTCGCGGTAACGATCACGAGGCTCAGGTTCCTCGGCGGGGACGGTACACCTCCATCGAACGCCTCCAGAGTATCTGTGTCATCTACAAAATGGGAGGTCGGGTCGTATAGGGGATTAGGATATTTAGCCGAGCCCGGGAGGTCTGAGGGACCGTCGGAGGGACTGATGGAGAGCGAGGGATTCGGCGTGAGTGACGACGTGTGGCCTAAGAGCGTGCTCGGGTGTTGCCAGGTCTTATTGTACAATTGCCGGTGCAGCAGCAGTTTTTTCTTAGGGACTGTCTTCGGAGTGGTCGTTCGGTGGATGCTCGGTCTCTCTGCATACGCGACGTTAGCATGCAGAACAAGTTAATCGGCAGGGAGCGCGAGAGGGGAGAAAATAAATAAAGACAAAATTAACAACTTAAATCAATATACGAGAGAAACGGATGTATAAGTATAACGAAATGTATACGGAAAAAAAAAATATATATATATATATAAATATGCACGCAAGACAAATATAAAGAAACGAGAGACGCCGGTTATATCGGTGCTTGAAAAGAATGATCGCCCAAAGAGAATATCAGCGAGGAACGCGCCGTAATCGTCTCGTCGTCGTGAAACTCACTGGGCTGATTGATCGTGAGACGCGCTGACGCTTGGACGCTGCCAGCAGGATTCACTCCGATGCACTGGAAGATGCCCGCGTCTATCGGCAACAGCCCGTTGATTCTCAGATTGTTTCTGCGAACGGAGAGAAGCCGGGATCTTTATTTATAACGTTTGCGCGCTGCTCCTTCGGGGGCGAGATCGCGAGATTACTTCCGCAAGACGCGGGATCGCAGCGGCAGGCCCACACATACCCATTGACGATCTGCCAATACGCGCTCAGCGTGATGCGCTCGCCGTTCTTCAACCAAGTGATCTTCGGCTCCGGTTTCCCGTAGATCTCGCACTCGAACTCTAAATCTTGGTTCTCACTCGCCACCTTGTCCTCCGGCTTCTTCGTGAACGTCGGCGGAACTGAGGATCGATTTTGCAGAGAATAAAGCACCGACTGGCTAATTCGGGACGCCTGAATAATTTTCTACAACGCGCGCCGCGATGGCTCACCTTGCACAATCAGCTCGGCGACCGCATCCAAAGACTCGACCGTGTTCTCCGCGCGACACTGGTACGAACCGTGGTCGGATTCTCGGACGTTCATGATCGTGAGACTAGAAGCTGCGACTTTCCGATATCTTGGGGGGGATATATTGATCGTTAATATCCGCGCTCACATGCCGGCCGAGCCGGCGTCCCGAATTACCCAGCGCTGCCATTCAGTCAAGGAAATTAAAAAAAAGTGAAGTAGCGACTGCTTCTTGGCAAAAAAAATGATCTCTCAGGCATCAAAATCTTTTGTCGAAATCTGAGAGTAACTAACCATTTATCAGCAAGAATCTCACCTTCTTAGGCGGATAAAATATAACAAGTTCTTTTTCGTAGTACAATTTGAAAGTTCGTAAGGAAAGACCAAAGGCTTAAACGATATAAATATATTTTCGGAGCAGTTTCATCGAGAGAGACGGCAGAAAATAGAACGCCTATATTTTATAAATTTAACGGCAGCTCAGGAAAAAAAATGTAGTTATAGTAGCCCATTTCGGACAATAGTGAGCTTTTTATTGAATTTTTTAGTGACTTGTCGAGAAAAAGTAGCAAGAAGTGACTTAAATGACTGGATGGCAACGCTGGAATTATCAGATACCTGGAATCGTGTGACGCCAGATCGAGAGCAACGCCGTCCTTGAGCCACAAGATCGTCGGCTTCGGAAAGCCATTGGCGGCACACTCGAGAGTCACGTCGGACCCTTCGATGGCCGTTTGTTGCAAGGGTTGTGCGATAAATACCGGAGCGTTAGATCCCTCATCTGCACGATTAGTCGAGGCACACACACATTCAGGTATGACGATTTTTCATTTCACACTTCTTTAACAGGTATCCGGATCTTAAGAGAACTCGGGGCAAGACGGAAAACGCCATGTGGAAATAAGTACGCAACTACAGACTTGGATTTGCATGTATAAGAGAGACAACGTGCTTATCCGTGACGAACAATAACATGGGATACATATTTCGTAAGTTCGAAGGAATTTATAAAAACCAATAAATTTTATATCATTTTATGAATCATTTGATGTCGTGTCAGATAACTTGTTTGCGTTTTTGTAGTACGATGTTATCTAAACCAGTATTTATAGTCAATCTTATAAAACCGTCTTAAGTTCATCTTCAAGATACTGTACAGGCCATTTCATTGGCTATGAAACACCCATTTTTGGGTGTTTCATAGGCAATAAAATGAGGGAACTTAAGACGATCTTCGATATAAGATCTGAATCATAAATATCAGCACTGAAAACGTGAGTCTCGTGCAGGATTTGACGTAAAGGAAAAAAAAAGATAGTAAAATTTATCTATGATTTATATGTTAATATGACAGAAATATATTATATAATTATATAATTATATGTTAATGATGACAGAAATCATTTTGCCTTCAACCATTTCGTCTCATCCTCAACCTTGAGTTAAAATGAAATTAAAGTTTTTTTTTTTTTAAAGAGATGTTTTTCCAGTTTCTACCTCTTTCGGTCTTAATTTTTATACAAGGTCAGGGTTTAATCAACGCTGATAATAAAAGTGTTAACAAAAATTTCAATTAAGACCGTTCATTTAGTTTTTATCACGCCTTTCTCTCTCCCAGTCTTACCCCGAGTTCCTACTTCGTAAAACCGAGGGGACTCACCGATGTCACTCGACAATAATCCTAATTGTGCTTTGTTGCTCAGTCTAGATTGGCCATAGCCGCTAGCGTTACATCTGTACGAGCCGATATCGTCATACTGAACGTCGTCGATTTCCAGGGCGCCTGCGAGAAGAAGAGGTCAGCGAGAGACAGATCAAAAAGGTCGAGCCGTCTAATTGATCGAAGCAACATCGGGGACGCACGCTCGACGCTCGTACCTGACGGCAAGATCGTCATCCGACTTGCATCGAGCACCAACGGACGCTCGTTCTTCAACCATTGTACTTTCAATAAACTCGAGGAAGCGGGTAGGGCGCAACTTAAATACGCGATCTGTCCTGCATAAACCATCGTGTCCTGGGGTTCCCTCTCGAAGCCGGGCAGACCTTCGAGGAAAGTTGAAGAAAGTTGATTCTTACATCATACCAGGCGCTTGCTTATTCCGCAGGCGCGATTACGCTTTATATACGCAATATTTGANTCCCCCCCCCCCCCGTAAGAAAGACATCGTGTATTTCTCAGATTATACATACTTCAAACGATTACGTACTAAAAAATCTGGATCTAGATACTAACTTGCTAGTTTGATCGTGGCTGGCCGGGAGACAATCGCTCCAACATTATCTATGGAGGCTAAACACTGATAACTCCCAGTTAATTCTGCACTACCGGCGTATACGTTACTTATGTACAAGGATCCATTCCCTAGTTTTGATCTACAAATGAAAATTCGGGATAGCTCATGTCAGATCTGCAGCTGGGAAGCGATATGGCGAGAAACCAGCGAAAGAAAGAGAGAAAGAGAGAAGAGAGAAAGAGGAAGAGGGGTTGCCACAGAAAATGAATTTTGAACTTCCGCAACTTTTCCATGTTTCCCAGACGACAGTGGAGAATTTTCCATGAGCAACATGTAATCTTAAATTTTAATCTTAAATTTTAATTTAGAAGCAGGGATTGCCGGAAAGGTAGCTTGTATTATCACAGAAGAGAGCAACGCAAACTTGAGAACGTAACTTTAGTAACATGATATAACAATGCGAATTCAGGCCAACAAAAAGAATGAATATTGGAAAAAAGAACACAGTTGAGAATATTTAAAGTAATTATAAGATAAACAGATTTATCTTATATTTGGTCAAATACTCGAATCTCTTTAAGAAAATTATAAGCAAAGTTCAAAATTCCAGGTTTTTTTTATATCTTTCTCCGGCTCTTTCAGGTTTTCCCGGTTTTCCAGGTCTGTGGTAACTCTGGAGAAGGAGAATCGATCTCCTGTGCCCCCCCCCCCTCTCTCTCTCTCTCTTTCTCTCTCTCTCTCTTTCAGTTTCTGTCTCAGCGGCGTATAATGACGCTTTTTACCGATAAGTGTCCGCGATAAACGTGATCAGCTGACCGTCGTCCGTCCGCCACTGTATGCTCGGCGTTCCGAGCACGCTCTTCGCCTCGCAGTCCAACCTGGCGGGGCCCCCATGCTCGACCACCACGTCCTGCGGCTCGATGGTGAATTCCAAGCCCCCCGCGTGCGCTGCAACAAACAAACAACCGGACGGTCAGACGGCCGTTAATTAACGACGACGAAAGAAACAATATCCCGTACTCCCCCCACCCCTCGCCGTAACCGCGACCGTTATCTGCATCCGAATTCAATTTGTCAGGCGGAACAACAAGCGCGAGTTCTTCGGATAAGAATCGCCCCCGATGGGGTGAGTTTCAACCCCCGATAGCCGAAGGGGGACACGTTTAACGATCGCACGATGGTACTTCCCCCCTGCCCCCGTTAGCAGCGGCGCTACATCGCGCTCTATCAAATTTCGGCCCCGAACCCCCGGCCTGTTCCGTGACCCATTCGTGCACAACGCGCGTTAGTTAGGGGGTGTAGATGTTAAAAGGGCGGAGAAGGAAGAGGAGCCGCTTCGACCCCGCCGAGGCTCGGAGGGAAGACCCGACCCCCTTCTCTCTCTTTCAATCTCTCGCTCGCTCGCTCTCTTTCTCTTTCCGCAGAGGAAGAGGGAGCGCGCTGTCGAACAAAGGGTCGTCCACCCTACACACACGCACACACACACACACACACACAGAAGCACCCCTGCCTGCTACCCTTCCTGTCTCTACTTCTGCCTGGCGAGACGCCCGAATGCCTGAATTCTCTCCTTGTTTCTGTCCTTCTTCGTGCCATGGTCCCTTACGCGATCGCGTCGCGATACGAGACGATTTAATGTCGAGTGCGAATCAAGAGAGGGAGGGAGGGAGAAAGAGAGAGTGAGTGAGTGAGTGAAATAGAAAAAAAAGGGAGTAGAGAGAAAAAGGAGCTCGCGCTCAGGGGACATTTTTATGGGCGGCAAGGCGAGAGAGATCGCACGGAGACTATTCTTCCTCTCGTCGAGAGGGGCTGCTGCTCGGCACACCTCCTCTCGATAT
This sequence comes from Dinoponera quadriceps, assembly GCF_001313825.1. Taxonomy (NCBI): domain Eukaryota; kingdom Metazoa; phylum Arthropoda; class Insecta; order Hymenoptera; family Formicidae; genus Dinoponera; species Dinoponera quadriceps. Next base: position 47,944 of record NW_014555113.1, on the reverse strand, counting down.
TTGTCGGCCACGGTAAATACCGCGGCGAGCAGAACCCGGGAGAAGGAGAGACTTTCCATTACGGCAAGACGGGCAAAGGTGGGACCTCCTCCGAAGGTGGAACCGAGAGGTTTTATTTATCATCGCGCGATTCCGCGCGATCTCGCGTGATAAGCTGGAATTCTATTCGGTCTGTCTATCGGTCTCTGTCCGTCCGCTTTTTTCTTCGCCGCTAAACGCGCAATGCATGCAGCCGAGACATTATTCCGGCATTCTGCGTTAATCGCGTTGAAAGGCGCACGTGACCTTTGCTCGTCGGTTTTCGCAAAAATGCGTATTCGAGTATTCAGGCCTCGGCCTTTTTCCCCGGAGGAGCCTAATCGCGAAGCCCGCCGCGGTTTTCTTCTCTCTTTATTTTTCCCTCCCCTTTTTTCCCGCGTTTCCAACGGAGCCTCGCGTGTCAGGCATTTTACGATGTCTCGTATGTGCATTATCTCTCTCGCGCGAGAGTGCGCGATATTGCCGTGGAATTGTGAGGCGTAAAACGCTCTATCGTATCACTGCGCGGTATGACCCACGTTCCGGGAATATCTCCGGAGATGAGCGCGGAGACAACGTATCGCAAAGAGCCGCCGACGTCATTCGGAGAGAAGCGGAATGCATATGCATCCGACGTCCTCACTCGTAATTCAGTAGACTCAAGGTCGAGGTCGAGCGTTAGAGAGAAAGAGAGGCCGATAGAATTCTTCCCTCCCGCTGCCGCTTGCGCGAGATCGCGGAATATCGTGAGAAATTCCATTTGTCCGGCGGCACGTTATCCGGAAGTTCGGGCCTTCGGCGAAAAACGGTGCCGTCGTGATTCCGCAAATACTTCGATTAAACAGAACCGCCGTTCGTTATCGTGCAAACGATATCCGTGACCGATTAATCGAATATCGCGCTACGGCGGAACGCTCGACGCGCTCTATGTTATTCTCATCTGCAAATATTGGCGAGAGACAAATATCGCGAGGGGCAAAAAGGGAGGAAGGGAAAGAGAGATTATTTTTAAGAACAAAACACGAGTGGCGTACGTGCTTAAAGGAGAAATAACGCGTCGAATTACCGATTATAACGGTAACGTAATTGCGAGGTCGGGTAATCGATAATAACGACCGCCGATCGGTGTAGCGCCGATCATCGGTGTAACGTCGATTAAACGTCGGGCACGCTTTCCAGGGAGGGGGAGGGGGGGACAAGGGTCGAAAAACCGGTAGGTAGCTACGTGATTTCGACGAGTTCGCATCTCGCGCAAAAATGATACATAACTTTTATTACTCATTCCCTCGGACATGCGTTTCTTCTTCTTTTTTCTCATTTTTACTCCGATCGCACGAGAAAAATACATCGACGCAAAATCGAATTTCTCGCAAGACTGTTATTATCAGCTATCTCTCTCTCTCTCTCTCTCTCTCTCTCGATGCCGTGATTGAGAATCACTGACGCCGGTCATTGGGTTACAGTTTCACGCTCACGGTGGTCTGTCACCTTCGAGCACGAGAGCAAACGAGACAGAGAGAGAGAGAGAGAGAGAGAGAGAGAGGCCGCGATGGTTAGCGATGGGCGTTTGAATCTCTATCTTAACAGTTTTCGCAGCCGTGTGCGCGCTCTTGCCGTGAATTATTGCACGTCGTGCATTGTCGTCGTGTTGCGACAGCGTTAATCGTAACTCTCGGGTCTCGGCGGAATCGCACGAGGACGCGATCCGGGCGATACCGCTAAAGACCCGACAGAGTGATCGCGCGAGAGCGATTATGATTGCGCGCGTAAGCACTCAAGGGAAACAGGAGAAAGAGAGAGGAATAAAAGATTCGTCACGACGGCGGGATGCATTGCGCGGTGAAATTAGAAACCGCGCTCTCTGTCGATTCCCGTCGAATCGCGTCGCTCATCATTAGCGGACAGAGTGTAGGGTCAACGGAGGTAATTGTGACGGCGAGGTGAGCGCGTCCCGGTGTGTAACATATAATTTACGATGATAAATTTAGCAGCCACAATAGCGCACGATATTCCATCTCGTCTTCTTCCTTCCGTTCCTCTCTCATTAAACTTTGCCGGTTTACTGCTATATTTAGTCCTACGACGATGGAAAACAGTTTCGAGATGGTCTCAAGGCGGGGTGCTTAATTTGGGAATTCATGTGGATGCACCGAAAGAAGGATTTCGTAACAACAAAATTTGGCAATTGCTACTAAATCGTTTGGGTAGGAAGCGTGGGTTAAAGATTTTATTACGAAATAATTTGTTTAAAGAAAGTATTTAAAGAATACCTAGTTCTAAGAAGGCTGTGGAATGATGAGTTAGATATAGTTAAGAGAAATATATTGAAGAAACTATAGAGAGAGAGAGAGAGAGAGACAGAGATAGAGAGAAAAGGGGGTAAAGAAGAGAGAAAAGGAAGGACATAGGAGAAGAGAAATACAATAAAAAGAAGAGGAGTAAATTGTTTAGGTCTAGCGCGAAATTAAGTAGAAAATAATTGACGGTAAATAAAGATAAATAATTAATTATAAAAGGCTGTGAAAAGAACCGAAATAACGCGAAAAGCAACATATGTGAGGTGATCAGCATATAATCCGTAAGGAAAATTGTTTCAAAATAATTTTTTCACTTTACCAAAACAGTTTCATTGTTCTACGTGAACTGTCTTAAGAAATCTCACGTTTTCATCTCACACTTTGATCAATTCTTTTCACTTCATATATGTGAAAATCTCTCGTGGTCCTACAAGCTTTTGTGATGTTCTTTATCGTTCGTGTTTACAACGTGTCTTTGTAGTTGAGAGAAAGAATAAGAATTTTTTTAATAACCGCGTCTCGGGGTTGTAATTGGTCGCTCTCACAATTGTAGTTTGCACGCGTGTCTGAAGACATTGTTCGGGAGAGTGGTTCACGGCGCAAAAAAGAAGTTAAGTGCCTCTCTGTTTTGAGGTACGGCGGTGACCCGGTATCCGCCGGCCGAAGGTTACGGTCGCGATATCACGCTCGCTTTCTTGCCGTTGCTACGATATTAAGTCGTAGACGACGCGTACATTGTTCCCAGGAACAATCTCAGCCGCCGGACACGGCGTATATTCCATTCTATTCCGCCTGATACCTCTTCTTTCCCTTCACCTCGCCTTCCCTCTCACGACCTCATGTGCACTTTTCAAGTTCAGGGACCAGTTCGTCATCCCCGCGTCGCTTTGTCAGCCGAAATTCCGACGGTTTACCGAACGAAGAAAAAGAGAGAGGGAGAAGAGAAGAAAGAACGAAGGAGAGAAAGAAAGAAAGAAAGAAGAGGAACAAGAGTGAAGAAGAAGGGAGAAAGAAAGACGCGATGATTCTCAGCGCCGCGACGCTTATGGCGCTCTCGGCGGGAAAATAAACTATTCCGCTACGCGGCCGTTTGATTTACGAGCGACAACCTACCGCACACAGCATGCCGAAATAGACCGAGGGAACTATTATACAGCATGTGTATATATGAGAAGGGCGGAGGAGGGGTAGGTAAATCCGTGAATCGCGGCGTGCAACCACCGCACCTTGCCGTAGCGCACCCTTGCCGGGTGTTCGACGCGGGCAAAGCGCAGCCGTGGGGGAACGCGAACGGCAAATTCGAATTCCTATTTCTGAAGCTTATCCGTCAAATCTGAAAAAAAAAAACGCTAAAACGAACTAGGAAGTTTTGGAAACTCGGGGAAAAAATCCGGGTTTTCCCATTTTTCCTTCCAAATTGTAAAACGAACTGCGAACACCGAGATGTTAACGTCGCCCGCAGAAAAGACGTTCTCGCAGTTCTCTCTTCGCGATGTCGGTTTCCGTCTCGTGTTTTTTGTCCCCCTCGATTAACGCTCGCTCAAGTGTGCCGTGCGGCGATAAGCGCGATTAGATATTTCCTATTAATTCTAATAACGCGAGAGCAACATTGATACGACATAGGTGGAGTCGCGGCGTTATCGCGCGAAACATCGCGGGTGATTTCGCGCGCGGCCCGCATGGGACTCCCCTTATCAGCTCCGAATGTTTGTCCCCGCCCGAGAAAAATCACCTTCGTCTTTCATATAGTTAACGCTCGCTATCGTCGCCGCCGGTGACGGCTGATATCTCGTCGGCCTCTGATGGATTTTCCGTAGACTGCGTGCTTTTTTCCGAGCGGTGGATAGCGCGCGCGTTATCTGCCGCGCGTTACGTAAAGAATGCGAGCGTGAAGATCGGAGAAAAAAAGAGGAGAAAAAGAGACGCAGAAAAGTGCATCAGTAAAGACACAACATATCGCGCGTGTTCACATAGAGGCACGCACACGCCCGCGTGTTTCCACCGACTAAAGTGCACATTACGTCTCTCTCTCTCTTTCTCTCTCTTATCAAGAGGACCACACAGATCGAACAGGAGCGACTCACGATAACAAAGACGAAAATGTCCGGGGCTCGCATGCAGGAATGCGCGGCGGTGTTCCCTCTCGTGCTGGCTTGCCGCACGATATTTAAAGGCCGCATCGTTCGTTCGTGTGAATTTTCACGGAACGATAAATCCGCCGGGATTTCTTCTCGCCGGGACGTGAGGATTAATAATAATACCGGGTGCGCGCGAAAACTGGACGAACAGCTCCCCCCTACCCCCTCTGAAGTCTAGCGCCGGCCGAAGGGGAATGTTGAAAAAGTGCGGTAAAAGTACTCGACATGTGACGAACGGAGCGTGAAGGAAGGCAAGGTAGGCGTGCGGACGTCTATCGGGTGTCTCGTAAATATTGATGAGACGCGCAGGAGACGACGCAGTCCGGTGTCGTGTCGCCCTCGAACGAGGATTAATTAATCGTCATCGAACGACAACGCCTCCCCCTCTCTCCTCGTCCGGGACAGGAAGAAAAAGAAGACGGACAACATCCCCCAATCGCGCCCGATGCGCGGTGTAACACTCGATGCGATCGATAAATGAATTTCGCGAAACGCGTCTCCCTCTCTCCCTCTCTCTCTCTCTTATGTATACATCTCTTTCCCGTTAGCCATTCTCGCCCCGTCAACGCACCCTCCACCCTTATCCAGCCCCTGAGGAGCTTTCACCGAAAAACGGACTCGTGATAATACCCGAGACGTGCCCCGTTAAAGTTTTATCCTTAGGCTCCGTGTCCTCCTCTCTCTCTCTCTCTTTCTCTCTCTCTCTCTCTCTATCTCTCTCTCGTAGTAAATCCCCGATAAACTTTACAACTGGCACGAATCCCGAGTGATATTCTGTGTACCTCGAGAAAAAGAAAGAGAAAGAGAGAGAGAGAGAGAGAGAGAATCGGGTTTCACGGGACACTCGGTGCTTCCCGGACCTTAACCTTGCTCACATCCGTGCGCTCTCATGTCGGAAAATGAAATTAATTACGCAATGTCTAATATGTAATAGCGACGCAACAGTATCGGCGGCAACGATGAATGGCGCGCTCGCAATTGCAGGCGAGAAAACGCCGTGGGAAAAATGCGGAAGCGCGAGATATCTCACGACGACGTCCTTTCAACGCCCGCGTTTGCGAAACGCGAGATATCTCGTGACCCGCTACGTATGCAATGCGCTAAGGGTCAGAGCGCGAGCGCGATTCCGCGTCGCGGCGCACCACCGATGTGAAGCCGCTCACGACGCGTGGGCGTCGCGGCGCGCCGACCGGTGAGGCGAGGTGTCGTTACGACATCGCGCGCGCGTGCGGCACGTGTAAACCGGCCGATTTACACACGCGTGGCCCCGTATATGGACTATGATAATTCGCGCCGGCGACGTCAATTCGAGAGAGCGCACAATAATCGCTCTACGCCGAAATAATCGCGCGGCGAAAACGCGTCGGGGCCGAGTTTCGCGTGCGAATTACGCGGAGAGAATTTCTACAGAAGATACTAAAGATAAATATTAACATTAGTATGTCGAAGGAAATATACATTATGTGTTATGTATGTTGACAAAATATATCTTATTATATCATGTTTAGTGTTAAGGTATATCGTTTGATATTCGAAGAATATATGCATATATCGCGAATATTATTACGAATTATAAATTTCCTGAATCTATATCTTCGAAACGAAATAGTTAACAATCCTGAAATTTTGGTCTACAATGTCTCTATCTTCTTTTAGAGCCATATCTGTGTTCAGGCGTAGGCGACTTCTCTCATGTCTATATTAGCCCTTAATATCACAGTAATTTTTCATTAAAATCCTGAAAGTGGTTTGAAAGAAATTAAAAATAAAAGTTAGAAATTGAACATTAACCTCTCAGGGAGCACGTATTAAAAAGTGTCATTTTCAGTTACGAATATCTCAGCTTTCGAAAGGTTAATCAATCGGTCGTGCGCACAAATCGCAGATTTACACAACTGTTTTAACAGCCCCTTTTATTTTAACCAAATTTTAACCTCTGACAACCTAGCACTCCCACTAACAACAATTTTACGGCGGTTTTTTTTTTATTAAATTGACGTGAGTATTTTCGGCTCGGCGATGAAATTTATTCATGACGGGCGCAGGGAACACGGTGTGAAACATACGTTGTGATACACGGTGAGACGGTGTTTTTGGGCCGAGCGTTGTCACGCAGGTAGAATCATGGGGCGATAATGCGGGATCTTTGTACGAACACCGCAGAAAGAGAGAACGGCCGGGGGACACGGGGTTTGCGGGCATCGGCACCATTGTGTGTACCGTTTAGTTTATGATGTTCTATTTGTACAACTCATAATTATTCCGCGGTATGCTGCACGTCGGCAGGACAAGTTCTCGCGGCGGGGATAACAGGTTTATTTGAACAGCGCAGTCTGCCGAGAGAGAGAAAGAGAGAGAGGGAGAGCCCCTCTCATTGTTGGAAATTTAACCGCCCCGATCGACCGGAAACGGGTCTTCACGCACACCCTATTCAATACGGGCACCGGTAAAACAGAACGGCATTTAACATTGCGCGATTTTGTCGGAGAATAATGTTTCGGTGTGCTCTTTGAAATCGCAAGAAAACAGAACGAAAAAGGCCACCGGTTTTTTTTCCTTTTTTCTCTTTTTTTTTTGCGAAGTGACAAAAGGCTTTGAGGAAGTAAATTGCGAGGCTGTGGACGGCGAGAAAAAGAATATCAATGCCAAAGTATAAAGGAAGCGAAGAGAAAGATATTTCAAACACTTCTCGAGGATACTTATAATATAAAATGTTTCATAATAAAAATGTATGCCAGGGTCGCAGAAAATGAATTTTGAAATTACCCGCTGATTCTCCCATGTTTTCCAGACGACAGTGGGGCATTTTCCATGCGCAATAGATGATCTTTAGCTTTTAGAAGCAGGGATATCAGGAAAAGTAGCTTATATTATTATTAAAAGAGCAACACAAACTCAAAAGTTCAACAACATAATATAACCCTGAATGCAAATTCAGTCCAGCAAAAAATAAATGAGCGGAAAATGGAAAAAAAGAACACAGTCGAGAGCGCTTAAGGGAATTACGAGCAAAGTTCACAACTTTTTCACTCCGACTTTTCCGGGTTTTCCCCGGAATTTTAAATTTCCACAAGTTTTCCCGGTATTTCCAGATCTGCGGCAAGCCTGCGTACTTATATAATTGGACAGAAGGTTGAAAGAGACGGTGAGAGAGAAGAAAGGAAGAGAGAATCCTAAAAATCATCATCCTAAAAATATCCCGAGGATATTCCATCTCGCTCCGGAGATTTCACCGCGAGAAACCGGTAGCAATGATCTCTGCAACGCGATTCTAACAAAGTACGAAGATGCTGAGCAGCGACGAGGTACCCGAGCGACATCGCGAGCGTATCGCATAATTCAACATTTAACGCAAGGCAGGCAGAAACGCGCGCGCGCTCGAGCTCGCGCACTCCCGTGCGGAATAATTCACGAAACCCGCCGCGGCTTTCACCGATAGCTAACTACACGATCGAATGCGCGACGAAACGGTTTCTGAGCGTGGAAAAGCGAATAAAGCGAGCCGCTGCGCTACCCGAGGAAATCCTCAAAAGAATATCTCTCGCTCGAGCGCGAAACGAGTTTTCGCGCCGAGAGCTTCGACAGTTGCCACTACTCTTTTTGCCGTCGCCGTCGTCGTCGTAATAATAAAAACCGGGAAGCCTAAAAGCGATTTCTCGTTACCGTCCTTAATTGGCCCCCGGTCTGATTCGTTTCTAATCGCCGCGGCGAGATCTACCGCAGAGTCACAAGGCACGCCCCGCGAAGAACTTCGCGAACCTCGCCGAACAGATGTCACGACGCCACCAGGTAGCGTCGTCTCTCTCTCTCTCATGCGAAGATGTATTCGCGACGCTCGGAAGACACGCAGGAGACGAACGGGATCGCGCGCGGAAATTTCGCGCGTTGTGCAAAAAGGAAAAAAAAACGACTTCTCGCTTTCCACGAGAAAGTTGCAATCAAGAGTATCGTGTCGCGCACTTTTGCCGAGTCAAGAGCAAAGACATTTCCCAAGTCGAATTTTCACGCTACTTTGGCGCTCTTAAAGTAGTCGATTCGTAGAGTACCGGATTTTCAGTGGCGATATTAAGGAGCACCTATAAGTTTATCGCTTACTGAGGAAAATACTTTTCTTACAATTTTATTCGGCTATCGAAGTAAAAAATGTTAATTTCAAGCTCGAAATTAAAATAAATACGCATAATATTTATAATTACGCATTATAAATACACAAACACGAAGATATTACTTATTTTTTCTAACTGCCTATATTTTCAAAATAAAATGGTCAACGATTCTGAAATTTTTGTGTAATGCCTCTATTAATATAAAGGACTAATGTCCTTAATATCAAATCAATATCAAGTAGTCCTTAATATCAGTAGTTTTTCATGAAAATCCCGAATGTGGTTTCAAAGAAATTGGAATTTAAAACTTAGAATTAAAAAATGAGTCATTAATCTCAAGGATGCGTATAAAAAGTGTCATCTTTAATCGCGAATATATTTCAACTTGTAGAATATTTCAACGTATAGATAGTACTTCCATCAATATGCAGCTAAAATTTAAAAGGTTTCCTAAGAAAATGGTTTGACACACCAATTACCTTAAGGATAGTTTACGTCAACTTGAACGGTCTACAGGCTAATAAAAACCTATTTTGACGATACTAACGCTTAATTCTACAGATTTACTTTTAATGCTACCATGAACAGCCTATTTTGACGTTAAAATCATCAGGGTCTGAAAGTAGGAACAAATAAAATTGGTAGAACTGAAATTAAAACTCTACTTTCTCTCTCTTTCAACGAACGAACAACAAATGCGTAATATGAATGCGTATATTCACGTATACACGCACATGAACTTCCTCCGATAAACCACCTTATGAGCAAATCGATCCGAGACGTTCTGTTTGGATTCGTTTGTAACAACGAAAGTTTGCATTCGTTGTTCGTTCCTTGTTTCGTTCGCTCAACGATACACACGGCGAAAAATATTATCATACAGAAGAAAAAAAGCAATTACTCAGTTTATTTTTTTTTTTCATTTAAATAATGCTTATCTTGAACAAAAAATATTTTCTTAACAATGGTATTAAAATATATCACAAATATTAGAAAAGCTCATTACCATTTACTCGAAAGAAAAATGTGTACTTCTATCAAGAACATTAGAAACTAAAACGAGGATAAGTTAAATTCAGCTCACTGGAACGAAAAAACCGAAGTTTTAGTTTTAATATTTTAATATATTCTGACTGAAGTATTAAACTTAGCAGAATGCAGAATATATTTTGAAGAAATCTGATGCTTATGAACTTATGTAACAAAATTTACATATTACATATGCAACACGATTTACATATATATTATATGATATTACTTGAGGATGTATAAACTTATAAAATAACCTAAAACAATATTTATTATATATTTATTTGAATGCAGTATGTATTTTTCCGTGTATGCCCAACTTTTGACGAGCCGAGAGCGAGCGGGGACGACAGTCGAAATCGGCGATCGCCGAGTTCGGTGTGCTACGACGACGACGACGGTGTGCCGTCGAGAGAGTTTGTATCCGCGAGAAGCACACAGTGTGTCGCGAGATAGGCATCGGCAAGAGTTCGAATGTTTACTGCGCGCGATTCGCGAGCGCGATAAACCGGGCGCTTGCTCGCTCGCTCTCCGGGGCCCCGGCGGAATGTCTCGCTCTCTCATTTCCTCGGAGCTGCGCGTGCTGCCGCCGTAGCAGCCGAGCCTCCTGTGTGCGAGCCGTAAAACCTCCTCAATGAATCTTTAATACGAGACGCCGGTCGCAACGGCCCGGCCGCTCGCAAACGCTCGCAACGCAACAATGAGCCGCCCCCCCGACTCCCTCCCGTCGTCGTCGCCCCGTCGTCCGGGCGACGTCAATTTATCGCCGCCGCGTTGCCGAAGGGCACTGACTGCACCGCGCCGTTACAGCCGCCGCGGCTTCGGGGATGCTGCGCCGTGTATGCACACAGTCGAGCGCATTGACACGTCGGTCCCCCGGGAGGCGAGCCTCGCCGAATTCCTCTCGCCCCCCAAAATCAAATCTCGCCCGATCAATCCCCGCGAGACGAGGTGCTCTCCCGACGCCGAGTAGCCGGGCAAGCTCCGGTCGAGCGGTTCCCGGAGAAGCGCCAGTTCGGGGAAGCGAAATCGATCGGTGTGCTTGCGTTACTGCGATATTCAATATTAAATATTAAACCGACGTGGCTGTGTGTATGTACGCACAGGAGATCGTCGGCTGCGGGACGGATAATCGCGCGGATCGCACGCGATTAATTTCGTTCGCGCGATCTCTCGCTGAGAGAAAGAGGGAGTGACGAGGAGTTTATCCGGCGTGAAAATCATCGGCCACGATTTGTAATCAACGGGGCGAGGTGCGGAAAAGCCGATTTCGCTCACAGCCCCCTGATCCGTATCAACAGGAAATACANCCCCTGATCCGTATCAACAGGAAATACCCCCCGAAAAAAGTCCCCCCCCCCCCCCGCGCCGGCGTAATCTTCTCGTTCGCCTCCCTCTCTCTCCCCTCCTCCTCCTCCTCGCTCTCTTTCTCTCGGCCTCTCGCTCTATCTCTTTCTCCCTGCATCAATAATAGTCACCCGATGCGCAGGGTCTCTCAACTCGACCTTCGCCAAGGTACGTCGGCGCGCACAAAGCGGCACTCGAAACGGCCAATTCGACAATTTCGCGTCTGATTCGACGAGCGAAACGGCCGGCAGAATTCGCGCCTTCGATCGGCAAACGCGAGAAATACCGTCACTTCCCGCGATACAGAGAGAGACGATTACTCTCGCATGCGACGGCAGCATCCTTCCGTTGTCACGTGTCGGCGCGTGATTACGGAGGAAATCCGAAGCGGAAAGCGCGAGACTGAGACACGCATCGGCCTCTTTCTCCGGGAGGGACGAGCGAGCGAACCGAGATCGAGGACCGTGTGAGCAACGTGAAACTGAAACTCGTCCGATTGCGTTTACTTCACTCCCCCGTATGCTCCGATTTCTCTCTCCTTCGTAGCCTCGCCGTCCGGAGTACGCGCCACGTTAAATCGCGGACAAAGCGCGGCCGAACACGGCGGAATAGCGCGCGGCTATCGACGCGGATTTTAAATAACGATCGATTTTTTTCTATTTATTGCTGCTATTGCTACAGTATATACCGCACCACCACTACTACGCTCCGCGACGCCTGCATCTCACGGATCGCGCGCTCGTTGACAGGTCGATCGCGGCTGCCGCCGGCGACGCGGCTTTTCGGCGCGCATTCGCGCGGAAATGCCGGCGGAGGGTGGGCTTATATATATTCGGGAATTCCGCGACATCCGGGCGAAAAAGCGAACGAACGGACGGGAGCATATTTTCGGATGAGCGAGCTCGGACTGCACGCACGCGTGTGTATCGCGGAACGAGAGGCAGACAGGTGGAAATAATTGGCGCAACGCGCGATAACAACGCTCAGTAGTTGACTGTCAGAGGACTCACCCCATGCGAGCACTGTCAACAAAGCCAGCGGCGCGGCTAGAGAACGCGGCTCCATTGGGTCAGGCGGCGGCTGAGTCGCACACACAGACTCCCTTTAGCGCGATAAAGGCTTTTCACCGAGATCCCACCTTCGCCTTGCACGACGACCACCGCACGCGCGCAATGTCCTCCCGTCGGCAGGGCGAACACATGCCACTCGCCTGTGTGTGTGTGTGTGTGTGTGTCGCGGACCTTACCGTCGAGCCGCGCGATAACACGACGAGTCGGCTCTCACGCCCGCGACGAGCATTTTCGCACGACGAACTCCCGACCGTGGAACATGGCTAACGGACGAGCGACGGGGTGACAGTGATGCCAATGCGCCGACGACGGCGCCGCTGAGTGTCGAGTAACAGTGACGCCAACGCGCGAACCGGAATTGCGTGCGCGCATGCGCGGCGACGGCGACCTCTCGGCCGCTAGCGCGCGGAAATTCGATATTCGATGCGACCGACCGCGACATGTTTCGCGGTAGAGGACGGTTTAGACGGATAAATGAATATAGTTTAAAAGTAACGATCAAAATTAGATGTGTGAGAGATAGATGTGAGAAGCGTTATGTACAAGTGTAGTCTGGTTCTTTACGGAAAATCAGTGGTTTGTTGTGTTATACGTTATAAATGTATCTACCGATACTGCATCTCTCTCTCTCTCTCTCTCTCGCAATTATTTTCCATACATATTGATATATAAATAAATATGAGAATAGAAAATAAAATAAAGGGAAAAATGACAAATTTTATAATAAGCTTTACTCTCTTCAAAATTGCCTCTTCTATTAGTTTCATGCAAAAATGCCCATTTTTCTTATCTTTCTCTTTCAAATTACATGGTTATATTTTATATTTCAAATGTAAAGGGCGAGGGGGGGAAAAATAAAAAAAGTAAAAGAAAAGTATAATACATTACTAGTAAAGAGGACATACTTGTGATTCTTCCTACAGAAAATTTCGACGCATCTACCCTACTACAACAGCATGATATTATAACCTCTTTATCGGTGAGCGCAGTTGGAGTTGTTTAATGTACTATGACATAACCTCCAATGTATCCTCGAATTGCGATGAAACTCTGCGAGCGGTCTTTGTACCGCGTTTTAACGAGCATCAGGCTTCAATGTAGCACATTAAGTCACGCAACGAAAAAAGATGTAGAGAAACAAACAATGGAACTCACTTCAAAAAAGTTTCCCGGCTACAAGTTGATCTACTTCTTTCCCTACATCGCGCAAGTTGGTACTCTAAATTCTGTGAAACTTCGGTTCACTTATCTCACCGGCGCGGTTGTACCTGTATTCACGGGACTTCAGTTGGCGAATGTCATTTCCTTTGACGTAGCTGGTGCATCGATATGTAGCGGTAAGATAATTCTAAATTATACATAAAAGTCCAGCAATCGTTGCTCAATGAATAAATGTTTTTTCTTGGTTTTGTTCCATAGTGCTCATATTAACATCATGGCTACACACTACCGCAATCCTGTGCAATAATCTCGTAGGACTGGTATACATAAATCTGGAGGAAGAAAAAGTGATATTGTCTTACACGGACTACTGGGGAAAGAGGATAGATCTGAAGACCAACATGGATGATGTGATACCCCTATCAGACAGTCAGCTTCGTATCACTGATTCTCTCTACAAAATGATTTCGTTTGCCTCACAAAAGCAGAAATTAAAAATAAACATGAGATTTGGAAAGATAACGGATGTCAAGAGTTTTAAATGCATACTAGGAATGGTTTCATAATTCCCAGAAATATATTCGCTGTACATAGTCGTTGCATTTTTTAATTATTTTATTTATATATAAAGTCTACGTTTACTACATCTACATCCACCTGAAGTGCGCGTAAGCCCGGTTCTCATGACACTTCCTGTGTAATTCCAGTTTCCGTCTAACAGCACCACCCTGTAATAATATATATATAAATATATATATATAATATGTTGTGTATATATATATATAAATACAGAAGTAATTTGTTTTAAAATCCTCCAATTTATAAACCTGATTCTGAGAAGCCAACACTAATTCCCTGGCTAATGTAGTGTAAAATCTCTCCTCATGTTCTTTACTATTAGCAGCCTCTATCAACCATTTCATTGCTATATGCTGTGCTAATTTGGGTTTAATTGGTGCTGGTACCTGGAAAATTGATCCAAATATTTTCTCCGTGTATCTAATCAGAATATGTTTCATCATATGTATTACCTGATATTTGATTCCACCTTTTTTATACGATTCCAAATGCAAAACTGGTGTACAATTGGTGAGAGCATGATGAAAGATCGAAAATGGGTCCAGCTCGATCTTCTTCTTCTCTTCGTCCATTGCCTTGTGATAATGTTGAATCTGTATTCTCTTGACATTCTCGAAAGCTTTGGTCACCAGAAATTTTGCCAATACTTTATTCCCCTTTTTCATAAGAACATTTATGAATTTCCTGAAGACAAATGTGAATAAAAGTAGTGGTGAATAGTTTACCGAACGTGCAAGAATATGATTAGAAACAAACTCGGATGATTGCTCACAGCACTATAGGATCGTAAAATTCGGAGGATGTATCAGTCGTCAATGCCGGTCGGATCAAAGAATGACTGACTATTTTGGCCTCTTCGCTTTGAAGCAATGTTTCCTGCTCATCTTTCCTGAATGTCGGATTAATGTAACTCTTCGGAAAGACACTGTATTCTCTGTATCCGAAAATCGCGAGATTGCACCTGGAAACAAGTGACGTTCGTGTGAATGCATGTATACCTGGGATACGTGTGACGCGATTTTCCATGCGTTTAGAAAAAATTGTCACAAAGAGAAACGACGTCTTCACCATAAGTTTTCCATTGATATATATATATATATATATACATACTTGGCCAAGCCGTAATTGTTTAATAAATTTTTAGCCGACAGAACGAAAACACGAGGATTTGCCATGTTGCGAGAGAAATGTTCACTGCCCTCTGCTGGTGTATTTGCAAAACGCGTCATCAAATTGAAGCTTCCACCACGTTTTCAACAACGCCAAATGTCACGGGATTCCGCACGGTTGCTTTTTTTTCAATTTTCCCACGCGATTTTCTTTACAGACCGATGTGAATAATTACACCTGACGCGTATAATCGTGGGGTGAGAGAGAAAAACTAATAGCAAAAATGATGACCGACGTGGGTGAGGCCGAGACGGCTGAGGTTCACTTAGGAACCGAGCGGGAGGAATGGTAACCTCATACTTTTGTTTACGTCCGACTACCTGTTTACGCGTTCCAATCGTTCAAACGATCTCTCTTCTCCCGAGTAATAGATATTCCGATGATAAATGATTTATTTACTGCTCAGCTTACTCGCGTCAATACCCGAGCGATTTCCTTTCTCATGTTTCGTATCTCTTGATTCATGACAAAGAGCGAAACGAAGATATCGAGATCTCGCTTAAAATCGTATCTATGGCGCGATAGATTCCATTAAACAGCGCAAAGTACAAGAAATAAAGAAGCCATACTACCGCTATTATTTTAATGACTCCCGTTTTACGATTTAACAGTATTATTCATTCTTCGTTAGTGAGGATGTGATGGATTTCACAGAGGCTGTGGAAAAGTTGGCAGAGGGTCTCTTGAGCATTTATCAGCCTCCGTTGGAGCAAGTTAAGAAAGAACTCTTGGAATTAACGTGAGCACGCACAGTTTTAATGAAAGTAGCAATGATTTCATTTTTAATCGTTTTGCCGTGTCTTCTCTCCCACAGAAGTAAACAAGAGACTCTCCTAGCCCAAATGCAATCCGAAAACAAAAAGATAAACGAAACATTTGAAGACGTAGATTTAAATGATATGGTAAGAGATATGTGGCGATATTCGCGGAATATTCGTGAGTTTTGACTTATTGATAGGAAAAAAAAACATAAAAGAATATATGTTATAGTTTGCGACTATTAAAGTTTATCAAGGGAAGTTAGCATCAATAAGAAAAGAAATGATCAATATTCATGAGAGGACTTCTAAGTTGAAGGTGAATCACATCTCATTTCATTCCTCTGATTTAATTATCAGTGTAAATTATTATTATTTAAATTAACAGGAAAGATTTGAGTTACAGAAACGTGCGTTACGTCTGCAACAAATAAAGCAGAAAGAAGCGTTAAACAAAGAGCAGCAACGCGAACAAGAATTACGCAGAGAACAAGAGTTAATTGCCAGGCCTATGACTAATTAAGAGAGCATGTAACTTTTAAAGATAAAAACTAATAGCTCTTATATAAGTGGAAGTGGAAGTTCTATGAGAGAAAAATATGTACATGTATATACATATAGAATATAAAAATGCTGTGAATTTATATATATAACTATCGTTTACAATAAAGAATATGTGGGGAAATTATTGGATGTTGTTTTATGTATAAAAAAGATTACTGAGTCTTTATATTTCATCACCAGACTATCTGCCATTGCCCAGCTGTTGCACACTTATTTTTATCCTTACACAAACGATTGAATGTAGTCTTCGAGGAGAAACCCATAATCTCTCTGTCTTCTTGTATTCTAAATGTAAAAGTTGACTCGTGCGTTCCTATAAAATATCTAACGAAAAAATATATAAGCTTATAATATTTTTTTATACAAACGTGTTGCGCACAAGAGTATAAAGAAAAGGATATTCTCACCTGGCGTGCGAACAAATTATTTGGTCAACGATGGCTACCCCACCGTCTTTAAATTGTTTTAACTCGGACAAAGATGGTACGTATCTCAAAACTTTGTACCGAGCTAAATACGACTTAAGTTGTTCAAATTCTGGAAATATATATTGTCTTAAATAACAATAAATATTTAAATATGCAGATTTAACCATTTTAACTATATAAAAAATATCTTTACAGTTACTATAGTTTCTCAGAAGTCTTTTTATATTTTTAAGTCTTTTATATTTGTTAATATTTTTGTGGAAAAAAATTGATTTCACATCAACAAAAAATCTGTAATAACAGAAAGATTCCTTGTAATTTGAAACACTTGTACAATAGTCGTATTTACAGATTGTATACCTTGTGGTACAGCATCTGTCGCAACAAACAGCACATGTAATCCAAGCTCGTCCATTTTTTCCGATAATTGAGAAGCAGCACTTTCTATTGTCGATATGGAATCCTTGTGACCGAGAATGAAGTCACGTCTCCTCAAGTGAACTGCCAAGTACGGACCACCTTTTACATTTCGTCGACTCTGAAATTACATAATTACATAATTAGATAAAATTATAAATTCAGATAAATACACAATGAATTAATATCAAAATGATTATTTTAATTTTTCATTAATGTTCGCATTTGTCTTCAGCCTGCTACTTTAATTACACCTTTTCTTTAGTCCAGTCTACGGGTCGTTCTGTTTTATCATTCTTATCTGTGGAATTAAGAAAAGTTCTCCTATATTCTTTTGCCATGTTGTACAGTTCGGTATTATAACGCATGCTGCGTCTAGCCTTCCAGTATTCTTTTAAACCATATTCATCATGTAAGGCAATCTCCATGTGATCAAACATTACAGATCTGCAAACAGCCAGCGAGCCATTAATGTCATCATAGAAAAAAAGTAAAATGGAAATGATAAAATTTGTTTTACCTGTATTGCGTTGGTCTGAGATTCTGATAGAGATCAGATGCCACGCCATGGAACTTGAGACATTTCACCTTCTTGGCTGTGATATTGCGATAGCCCCAGAATGGGCCATCATATGTTTGATGATCTAACTTATGATATGGTAAAGAATCACGACTGCAGTCTGTCTCTTCATTCTTATCTTCAAATTTACCCGTCTCGAACATTTCATCATCATTTTGCAAATTGTATACACAATCAACTTGTAGCTCTTTACTCCCAGATGAATATTCTGTAATCAGACTATTATAAAGCCAAATAAACAGTTTACGTTTTATATTCTCATTACATTAAATTAAAATGAAAGATTCATATATTGATATACAATAGTAAAGACTTTACTGTATAATGTGAAATAATTCTTAAACATAGATTAATACTCGGTAAGAGGAAAAAGATTTTACAGTTGATAAAAAATAGAGAAATAAATGATACCTTCCATAAATTCGTACATTTCAATAACTGGCACGTGTTTTTGCAAACTTGCAATATCAAAAAAGTCACCCCATGGTATAAGTTCTTGCAGTCCTATATGTTCACTTCGCCAGTGATATAGATTACCTGCATTAGACATTTATACAAGTTACATATAATTGGAATTTAGACCATATAAAATCTGCAAAAAATGTATATATGTTTCTTTTGCACATAAATATTACCCCATGGTGGTAAAACCAATTGCCACTGAAACTCTTTGTTTCGTTTAATCAATCCCTTCAGGAAGATGGCAACACGAATGTACACATCTCTTCTTAGATTGAAACCCTCTGGTGGATTTACATCGTAAAGAATATAACTGTAAAAGAAAGGAAAATTATGAATATTTGTATACACAAAGGCAAACTTAAATGTTAAGAGTGAATGATAGTTTTTCAACTAGGTGAATCAAACTTTAATGTATTTATAGATTGAATTGATATTGTTAAAAATAAAACCCTGGTAACAATTCCGAACCGTTTCTGCGTAAAATAATTTCGAGCGGTACACTTTTCTGAGCTGTCAGTATATTTATCAGGTACTTCACAAAATTCAAATTCATTGCCACTCGCAATGGCAATCAAAACAATAATGAATGAAATCTTGAAAATGGACATTTCAATCACAGGTTTGCCTTTTCTTAACTGTACAATATTATACTTCCGGCACTCAAAATAAAATAAACATCACATTTCTCTCTGTGGTTAGGTATCATGCGGTACAGAATTAAAATCCTAAACACAGAGTGTTACCCACCGAGAAAAATTTGTGGATATTAGCTGAATAGTTCTTAGAGGCGCTTCCAGTACAAGGGTCACAGAAATCAAGCCCATAACCTCTCTCAATCTTCTTTCTGTCTCAGTCAAAAGTCGACGTTTTCCAATCAGTGCCACTATCAAGAGATAACTTTCGGTAGAACCGAGTCAGATTTAACAGCGATGTTTCCAGCGTACGACCATTTGTCGGCTTACGACAGGCACAAGAAGCTTATAAACGATTACTTGACGCTACATGGGAAATCCATATCTTCACTAAAGCGAGACACGTATGTTAAATTTTTCATTTTGTGATCGAACGGTTTACAATTTATCGAAAGATACATTTCTTTGCATATCACACGTTTAAATCTGTTCTCTTTTGACTCTATTTTCTCGATTTTTCTCCAATTTTCCTTTCCCTCCTGAAATTATTAAATACACGGCGTGTTTCTTTAACAAAATTCAGTCGAACTCTTTCAACATATTCTGTCAATCACATTGGTGAGGACACATGATGCAAACTTTATATATATACATGACACACTCAGTAGATATCTGTGATGATTTCTCGTGACAATTTTAACAAGTATCGCGTGAAAATTATAACTGTGTAAACTTTAAAACAAGCAGCTCCTGACATTTCGACCTGTTTCGAGGTCCCGGGACAAAACTGATTACGATGTCATCAGGGAGAATCACAAATTTCTGTGGGATCAAGACAAAGATGTGCCAGACACATGGGGCGCCAGATTAGCGAAGAAATACTATGATAAATTATTCAAGGAATATTGTATATGTGATCTTACATATTATAAGTATAATAAAGTACGTAATATTCTCTATTGTTCTATTTCGATATTGTATCACACTTTTGTATTGAGGAAACAATTATATGTTTAATTATACCGCTTAATATTCTTCGTATGATGTGTAGGTTGCTCTAAGATGGAGGACTGAGAAGGAAGTAATAGTTGGAAAGGGACAGTTTGAATGTGGGAGCAAAACTTGCAATGAGAAGGAGGATTTGCGTTCTTGGGAACTTAATTTCGGTTATGTGGAACATGGAGAGAAGAAAAACGCCTTAGTAAAATTAAGTATGTCACGATTGAGTAGAGATTAGTTTTATATTAATAAGATACAACCACACAAATTATGTATATAATAACATTTTCTTCGTATTCAGGACTATGTGTAGAATGTTCTGTAAAACTCAATTATAGTTCACAAAAGCGTGAGGTCAAAGCGAAAAAATGTTTGAAACGTCTCGGTACGAATGCCGACAGCAACAATGACGTGCCTACTACATCTGGTAAAGTAGAATCAGAGAACCAGACAGAAATAGACTCAAGTACATGTGAAACAGAAACTAACACCGAGAATACTATTGCGGAGTCA
The DNA here is from genome assembly GCF_001313825.1 of Dinoponera quadriceps. Classification (NCBI taxonomy): domain Eukaryota; kingdom Metazoa; phylum Arthropoda; class Insecta; order Hymenoptera; family Formicidae; genus Dinoponera; species Dinoponera quadriceps. The sequence goes on along the minus strand of NW_014555113.1, from coordinate 27,676 downwards.
AATATCTGGAAGGAAAAACCAACGGAAGATATAGAAAAGACAAGAGAGAAAGAATTCGAGGAGTACTTGGCAGACTTATTTATGTGAATGCAATTGAGTCTTTATAATGGTATTTAGGAGACTTAAAATGTCCTATATATCAAGCCCCTAATTTTTTTTAAGAAAATATGGATACCTCTTCTTAACACAAACTTTAAACATCAAAAGTTTTTGAAATTGGAGATATTTTGTTCTACTTCTTTTCAGAGGTGAATTTTCTATCATGATATATGAAAAATAAACATTTTCTGTTTTAGATTATATGAAGTAGATCTTATGACAGTGATAAACCCTCATTTAAACTATTGAAAAAACAAAAAATTGAATAAACTTGTGTATATTCCTCTCTTACGTATGTATAAATTTTATATAGATTGTAGATTATTTATACATTTCTTACATCTAAGATAAATATAGAAGAAAAAAGAAATACGTCTCATAATTTATTCAAAATAAAATTATTTTTACATGAACTTTCAATATGCATAAAAGCTTCAAGTGATATGAGAAATTCGTTAACTCATGTATATAATATACACACTGTATACGGCTTATAGTTTTAT
>NW_014555113.1:0-26734 GCF_001313825.1 Dinoponera quadriceps | reverse complement strand
TACAAAGTTAATATTGTCTTATACTTGCAGTGTAAGGCTTATACTAATGCTCATTCATATAAGTGCAATTTGTTGATACTTCTTAAATAAGAATTAATTATATTTCGTCTGTTAACTAGATGACAAACTAGTTAATTTAAGGTATGTAATAATAGTATAAGGGTATACTTTCGTTCTACATATACTAACTTATAGATTGTATAACGAAGACCGTATTGAGATTTCTTCTTTCATCTCGTTCAGTTTTCATTTATCCTTTTTCTTTTTTTTTTTAACTATACCTTCAACAAGCTTATATTGCATGTAAAAAGATTTGGCTAGTATTCAATCTTACACTAAGTTTAATAACATGGATGTTCCTTGGTATCGCGCGCGATACTCTTTTAATATAATATCTAAAACCTTAAATCAGTGGAGTTAATGTAAAACATGTACAATATTAATAAATCTCTAATATAAGTCGTACAATTCGAAAAGCCTGAATATTAAACTTTTTTTTATGAGCATTTGTGCACTCTAATTTCTATGTAACAGTATTCCGCAAGAGAGAGAGTGTGTGTATATTAATATATAATATATTGAGAATTATTCACATAAATCTAGATAGTAATATATTGCCGAATCTTGTGCTTGTATAGACAGCATTAATTTACGCCAAATATATAAATTAACGTGTTAAATTTGGAACTTAAATATTGCTAGCGAATTGCAAATACTCGATTAGATTGGTAGAATTTTAGGCGAAATTCTTTTCAAAGAAGAGAAGATATTAGCTTTCCGTAGTCGTGTCGTTATATAAATCAGGCATAATATCGCCGCATCGGCGAGAAACAATGATCTTTCTTCTCAAGAGAAGAGGAAAAAAAAGTATTCCTGTCGTACAAAATTACGAAAACTGCTTTGGCGTGACTCGTCGCGTATGCTAATAACAACTCTTTACAATTCAAACCACCTTATTTAGTACGCTACGTATTATGTTTCGTTCAATTCGTTTGTCAGTCGACTACTATTACGCTGGACGAGACCGCGTGGGGAGTGGAAACGTTAGTAAACTTCAGTTGCAATTTGCGTTTCTCGTGCTCGCTCTCACATGATTAGCTTGCTTCTGCGAGTCGCTGTCTTCGTCGCTGCAATCCTCGTCGTGTGTATGCGTGACGTTACGTGGTGTTTCCGGTCTTGCATGTGGAATTTGACTGTTATAATGGTCCACGAATAAAGTTTTCTGGAAGAAGAAAGCATTATTGCGACTTCTAAATCGCGCATTTTTTTTTCGAGAATGCATCACGCGAAGTTTCAATCTCGATGTCAATTAATATCAACCAATATGACAATGATGCTTTCAAAAAATACTCACAGAGGTAGGTCGATTGTGTTCTTCTTCCTCTTCTGCCAATTTAAATGTTCTAGAACGACTTATCATTGGTGTCTCCATGACAAACCTCTGTTCATGAGCTACTGTACTTTCATGAGGCATCTGAAGAGAAATTTGATGAGGATATTGGATGCACAAGACAATTGTGACAAGTCCCATAGAATATTCTGTCATACAATAAACTCACCAGCATGGCGGGTGCTCTGAACATGTACGAGAAGGGGTAGTAAATCAGATTCAAGAAGGTCGCTGCGTACAGATCGGCATACCTAACGACTTGGCTGCTGAAGAATGTTTGCCTGCTCCCGCTACGGAACAGAGAACCCATCATGCCGTATGCCAAGTCCATTTTGTGCGTGACGTCCCTTATGGACGTGCGTAACTTGGAAATGTCCGGCTTTTCCTTTGTGCTGCTATCTAAATTTCTGAACGAAGCAATTGATGCCGGGCATTAAATAGCTGATCGAAGAAGCGGGAAGTACTTTGTACTGGTTTGCCAACGAAAATGTCAAGGTGCCACTCACTTGTACATTTCTCCGAGCATAACATCGAGGCTCTGCAGTTCGGCGAACAATTGACATTTGTCTGTCCAAACGTGTAACTCTTGAACCAATTCCGGAACTATTAAGAAAGTCCTCCAGCCTCGTATCTTCTTGCTCTTTAAGATATCACCAAATATGTGGTCGCCGACGTATAACACATCTTTCCCCTTGGCGCCGATTAATTCCGTGAACACGTCGCAGGAACCTCCTGAGTACACCTCACCTGTTTCAAATAGAAGAACAGATGATCGAGCAACGATGTGTTACGCGTAATCAATGTAACGATCTTATTCACATATAAAATCAAGTTAATTTCAAGAGAACAACGCCGTCCGCATATTTTCTGATATATTTACCCGTATGCAGAGGCCCCTTGTGTGTGCCAAGTTTCAGAGCACCTGTCTTCGTGTCGACTTGTCGCAAGATTGTCCCTTCTCCGAAGAATAGTGGCTTCCTGGCATCCACTACAATCGTATCGAAATAGGTTTTCCAATTTCTATGCGGTTCGTCAGGCTGAAACGAGAGCGAAACGTGAGGCGACCCAGCCGTTTCTCGTGCGATGTGAACGACTCGACATCACATGTCGGTTTTTAGGCGAAAAGTTTGCCGTCTCTCTCTCTCTCTCTCTTTTCCTCAATCAGAAATTTATCACGAAAGTACAATTTCGCGCGTTCTCGGATTTGACAGACGAGTTTTTCTGCATCAATTTAATATACGTTTAAATATCGACATATCGTTTCTTGAAAATACCGTAAGTCTATCCGTAAGTCGTTAACTTTCACATGATGAACACAGCACGCTAATTCGCAATCGATGTTAAGTACAACAGTATAAGGGGAGAAGAAAACGTACCCATGCGCCATGTGGAAAATCGAACAAGTAAGTCATAATTTTGTCCGTGAAAACGTAATCACTGTTAGTTAATAGAAACACCCTCGCTCCGCTCTCTCGGATTCTCGTAAGGAACATAGGCAACCTCTCGTCCTTCTTCACGTATTCGTCCAAGTTTTCGATAGTTTTCGTTTTCAGGTCACCGTGAAGGTGTATCCAGTCTACCGCGCTCCTAACGTCTTGAAATATACTCCTGAAGCTCATGGTGAGCTCACCTTCTTTCACTCCGGTCTTCTCTCTACTGTATTGCGGCGAGTTTGTGAAAAAATCTATCAGACACGCCAGCAGGTACGTTTCCGGCAGGTTGAACAAGGTGTTGAGCACGTATACTCTAGATTCATCTAATTGTAGAAACTTGTTCGGATAAAGCTCGTAAACCTGAGAGCTGAAACGAGAAAGGGAATGATTTGCCGGAGCCGCACGAGCGGAATGAACGAGCGAGCTCCTCGGCGTGAGGAGTTCTAACAGGCGAATGTAAGGTAACTTCGGTACATATACGCCGCACCTAAGGAAAACTTAATTTATCAGGTATTATTTATTATATTTGAGGCAAATGAACTATACAAATAAAAAATGTATATTGTCTGTTATTATAAAAAAAAAATTGGGAATACGAATTATTTACTTTTTATATTTAACGGAAAAACTTTGAGAAACCCCTGTATGTTTGACATATGTCCCATAGAGTTAGGATATACGGCTTATAAAAAATTTACAAATAATTTACAAATAATATTTGTAAATAAGACATAAAATGATACAGTGACTTGTAAAATGTGTGTAAAAAATTGATCAGGATATAAGAATGAGAGATAAATATACGAAAAGTGATAATAAAAGTAACTTATCAATGTTTGACGTAAATAAAAATTCCGTCTTACAGACGTTAATGCAACCAATGTTGCAACATAAAAGGATTATTATAACAGAGTGGTTGCTGATAAATTACTCCCACTCCTTCTATTTTTTTCCGACCTCTGCGGCGTAAATACCAGAGTTATCCTGTATCCTTTGTCTTACTGTTTCAAGAACTCGAAGCCGTGAACGCAAACCAAGATGTTCCCGTACGCGTCTACTTTCAAGAGATTCCCGTATAGGCTATCGAACCACAGTCCGCGAACGGGAAAGCTTGGATCGTACTCGAAGGCTTTGATCTCCTGCGGGTATCCCAAAGACACCAAACGATCCTTGAGCAGCGTAAAGCCCAATTGTTCGTACTGCGGCGATTTATACTCTGGAACATTCAATATGTAAATAATGCCTTATATTTCATTCAACGTGTAAATAGCGCCTTATATTTCTTATCTGTTGCGCGTTTGTTATCTCTCTCCTTCTTTCTTTCTTTCTTTCTCTCTCTCTCTCTCTCTCTCTCTCTTTCTCTCTCTGTGTTTACCGGAGAGAGATATGCGTTTATCGATAAATAATTACCCGCCAGCGTGTAGTCCATGTCGAAGCCATAGAACTTGATGTTCTCCAAGTGGAGACTCCGGTTGACGAAGATTCTGCAACGCAACAAGAGAATCCATCACAGTCGAGGACACACAAACACTGTGCTGATTATCGGGAGGGGGGAGAGGGAGGACATTACGTCGCCATGTGGAAAATCAACGAAATTTGCAATATCGTATCCTTCGGCCGGATCGCGCACATTTTCAACGGTACGAGAGATTTAAGGCGGAAAACGCATCCCTGCGTGTGCGCATCTGATTGTGTACATTTGACTCAACGTCATCGATATCGCGCGAATCGTTGATCTGATCGAGTAACAAACGCCTGCTTTTCCCCTCAACGGAAATTCACGCGCGTGGGAAAGCACATCGGCTATCTCTGCGCGACGACGAAAGTTCCACGACGTGGAATTTTTAACGTTATGCCGATTCACACGAAATTAATTATCGCGGAAACGTTTTCGCAGGACGCCACCTAAGAAAAAGGCTTTGGAAAAATCGCGCTATGGTAAATTCGCGTTATGGTTATCCGTGCAAAAGACGGAGGACAGACACGGGGATGACTTACTCATTCTGGGCGCGCCGTCGCGAATTCGCGAAATTGGCGAGATCGGCGAAATTCGCGATTGACAAGGCGTCGTCGTCGTCGTACGCGTCCTTCAGCCACATTTTTCGCGCTGAACTATCAACGAGTCATCGATGGTCCGCGATCGATCTGCGCTTTTTCTTATCGGTCGGCGCGATATACGGACAGCGACGACGGGATCACCAGGGAAAACCGATTTGCGGAGCTTCGAGGATCAATTTCTACGACGGCCGGAAGAAATTCGACATTATTGTTTGCCGTCGTCGCGATTATGTATATATGTATGCGATAAATGTGTGTGTGTGTGTGTGTGTGTATGTGTGCAAAGCTGACAATAATATTTATCGAACAAATTATTATCCCGAGGTAAATTTCGTGCACTGAGTCACAGATATCGATATCTTGCTTATCTGATAAACACAATACACTAGCTGTAACCAGCAGTCCGAATCTCACGATCGGCCGGCGATTAACTTACAATTAAATTAATTACTATGACACACACGAGATAACAGTTCGAGGAAGCGCACGAATGATCTCCGAAACGCCCGCTCTCCGATTCGCGTTAATATCCTACCAGCCCGCCGTCCGAAACTCGTATCTCCCTCAGAGGAAGCTACCAATTGGTGCCAGCGTGTCCAGCTGATTCCAATTGAAATACGATTCTCAAAACCGACATTCAAACGCGATCTCCTCGGACAACGGGATCGTCGTCGGGGATATTTTCGCGCGTCCGAGTTTCCGTACAAAGAGAGATCGCTCAAGTTTTCCCAGCGTTGCCGCAGCTCGCCGATTATCGCCGGTCTCGTTTATTCAGCCGATCGATCACCAACGGAGATACACGTTATTAGCGAGTTCCCGATCCGGTTTAATTGAGAGAGAGAAAGAGAGAGAGAGAGACACGAATGACAGTACGAACGGGCGACACGTTGCGAGACGAGGCGCGTGAAAGGCGCCGCTCCGTCGGAAAAACGACTGCGATGCTATCCGCTCAATGACGAAACGTCAACTGGTCTGTGCCGAGCCGCCGAGCGGATTAATACGATTGGAGCTAATTCGCCGTCTTCCGGACACAAACCTCCTCGTTTGGCGCGACCGCGTGCACGACTGCGATGCGCGCTCCGCCGTGGGGGCCCGCGTACGTACATACCTCGCTATAGCCCCGAGGTGTGCGTGGGTGTGCACGTTATTGCATTGTATCGCATTCGTACGCTATCGTGCGCGCTGATAATCGTTCACGCATCCACGCCGAGGTGACGTACGAAGCAGCGAGGATACGTGCTGACGATCGTGCCTTTCGCACTTTATCCCCGGTTCAATCGAATTCCATGCACGCGATATTGTTGACGGTGTCAAACCACCGACGACCTTGGGTCGATCGGACCCAAACCGGGGCTTTGCCGGAGCCGTTCGCGAAGGAGGCTCGGGAACTCCTCCTTGGCTCGCTCCCAAAGAGAAAATCGTCCCACACACGAAAGGGGAAATTAACCGTCCGACACAACTGAAATTGAGTCGCCAGAACTAGTTTTTACCCGTGGCAGCTAGTTTCCAGCTATGGGAGCTAATTCTTTCATTTACGTCTTCTTTGAAAGATAATTCTTCTCTTTAGATAAGATACAACTGAAACTTGGTTACCGGATTTAGTTTTTAGCTGTGGAAGCTGGGTACAGGGACGATAAGAGCTAAATTAACTAAAGTTAAGTTATATGGGCAGATAATTTTTTACCGGTGGCAGCTAGTTTTTAGCTGTAGGAGCTAGTTTTCAGCTACAGGAGTTAATTCTTTTTTTTCCGTGTTTCCCGGTGCCACGGGAGAACGCACGGAATTTTCACGAATGGCAAGGATGGCGAGCAGAATGGATCCATCCGCTTTTCGGTGGTTTAGCTTCGAACAGAGGGTCGATTGTGTATCCTCGTCGACTTTTTTTTCATCTCTCGTACTTTCATCTCGTGTGAATAAATACGCGCGATTGGCGATATATAGATGCGCAAAGTGAAAATACGATATCCCTACGATACCGTTCGATGCCATTCGACACGAAATTACTTCGACGTGCAACTTCACGTAAGATACATCGGATTTTCGTCATGGTGAAAGTTATCGAGATCAAACGAGAACTCATTTTTGCGATTCTCACTGTGTTTTGAGATGCGCAATCAATCGGTACGGTTTCAGTTTTGGAAAAAAAATCGCTTTTCCCCATTTTCCCGCGGATTCCTTCGGTTTCTATCCCAAAGGTAAAATTCCCCCGTGTTCGGCTAAAACCTGCCACATTTACTTTTTTCCGCGAAGAGAAGAACGAAAAAAAAAAAAACAATCCGCGGAAAAATCGGAATAAAGAGTTTATTCCGAAACTTTTTTAAAACTATGCACAATCGACCTCCGGATAGCGATTCGGTGAAATTTCGACATCGGAGCTTTCGCCAAAGCGTTATCGTCGTTACGCATAACTTTAGATAAAACGTAAGAGACAAAAGCGTTCGGTCGCTCCGCACGAGTGTATGTTTTTCTTTCTCTTAATCAATGTTATCGTGACACAGGCAGGTAAGACGCGAGGATGAAAGAGCGCTGAAGATATGATATTTTGAAATTCAAGACTCCGTTCTCGAAGCACACTCCGGCGAGAGAGAAACGTTCCTTTTACCCGTTCTCGATCTTGCGCCGATATAACGCGCAAAGGATACGACCGAAAGTAATTAACGCGGCGCGTAATTGGCGGCCGAGCATCGTCGGGATGGTCGCGTGAGATTTAATCGATATTAATTCGACTTACACCGTTAACACTGCATGCACCGCCGTCGGTTTGCACACGCAGCGAGCGAGCGAGCTTAAATTCCACGCCGCTTCTCGAACTTATCGCGTGACCAGAACGCGACGGCCAGAGCGCCGATCGATTTGCACTTGCGTCAGACGTTATTTACATATTTCTAATTTGTCCCGAAGCGAAAGTTCGTTAATGACCTCACGTTGGAATATCGGAGATCCGTATCTCTCGGAATGCGATCGGTTCCCTCTACGTATAATGACCGTTCGCTTCGTATTTTTTTTATCTCTTCGTCGAAGGTGAGGCGCCGGAGGCGCTGATAAATATGAATCTGATACCCTGTCAACAATAACAAGGTTTCGAAATCTCGCTGAATCGTAATCTGAAGGTCGATTGTGTACGGTTTCGAAGTTTCGAAAGAGAAGCAATTTTTTCCCAATTTTCCCGCGGATTTTTCCGGTCTCTTACCTTCTCTTCACGGTAAAAGGTAAAATGTTTCGTTATCGGTTTTAATCGAACACACGTGTATTTTTCTGAACGAACTTTTTATACTAAACAATTTCAATGGGAATTTGAAACGGGATTGCGGATGGAACTTTTTACAGTTTTAAAATTTCAGAAAAAAAAAAGCATTTTTTCCCCATTTTTCCGTGGATTTCTTCAGTTCTTCTCCCAAGTATAGAAAAATTCGCTTGGCAACATTCACGTGCGTTCGGTTAAAACCTACATTTATTTTGTTGCGTAAAGAAGATAAGAAACCAAAAAAATTCGCAGAAAAATAGGGAAAATGGGAGTATCTTTTCCGAAACTTTAAAACTATAGAATTCCCTTAAGACGAGAATTGAAAAAAAAACTCACGGGGAAAATGAAGACAAAATGGTTTTTATAAAACTTAAAAACTACACGGAAAAAGAATCCGGTTGCAGTTCTGGTTGAAGGAGACAATTTCTGGTTCTTATGATCCAAATGTGGCTCTTATAATCAGAAATTCTGTTTCCTTCAAATAAAATGCATCTGGTTAGTTCCCACTTTCTGACTGATACCAAACTTTTTTTCCGTGTATAATTTCGAGTGTTTACGGTGAAGCTTCGAGTATCTACGCTGCATCCACGAGGCGACAATTTCAATCGTCGTAGAAACGGGACATTCGTCGCGCCTTCGTTCGTTTTCGTGAGTCATGCGAGTCGGCGGAAAGAAAATACGCGAGTTCCCGGCAACATCCGCGGCCTGATAACAACACCCGGTGCCTGGTATGCGCGTGAGAACTTGCCCGTGTCCGGTCTAATATTAGACCTCCTCAAATCGTCCTTTCGATCCCACGTAAACCTATATAAACCGAGTGAACTTTGAGGCTTGCGTGTGCATATTATAGGCGCAGAGGATCGCGTGGAAACGCGAATCTCCGTACGTTCGATGACTGAACAAATCGAGAGAAAGAGATAAGGGGGGGGGGGGGAGAGCACGTCGATTGGAGATTGTATTTGTATGACTTTGTTGCCAATGCGAAGCGCGCGCTAAATATACATATCGCACCGAGAGTCTTTGACCCGTACTCCCAGCGTGTGTTTAACGCGAAACGCGACTGTTTACGTCGAATATATATACCACGCTTAGTTATCTTGGCAGAATTCAAAATGAGCGGTCACGCTCGAGTGGGCGCACACACACAACGAGTTTCTTTCGCCTAAGATTACGAAATATGCACGGGAAAGAAAAAAGTTTGGCTGAATTCACCAGACAGTGAGTAAACAAATGAAACACGTTTTGGTCGGAGGAAACAGAATTTCTGGTTCTTATGATCCAAATTTGATTCTTATAGCTAAAGGTTCGGTTTGGTTCGTGAAAAAAAAAAATATCTGCAGTCGGAAAATTCGCTGTTAAAATCGAAATCGTTAATCGAAGAATACCCCCCTCTCTCTCTCTCTCTCTCTCCTTCTCTCTCTGACGTATAATTACAAAGGAAAATTGATAGAGTAAATTAATGATCGGGGTTAATCACTAATGACGCTGCTGCGTCGGAAGAAGCTCTTTCTAAAGTGCCTATGAGGGATCTATCAAGGTTCGCGAGATTCTACGCGTAATCTCGAGAGGCGACTTAATTGTTTCAGCGCGAACTACTTGGACGCATTATTTCGCTCAGCCGACTCTTAGTTAAGTCGGTCAAGCGCTGCATGAGAGAGAGAGAGAGAGAGGAGAGGATGCGTGCCGCTCGCGCGCGAATCGCACACAGCCGTTTGCACTTTCGCCGATTATTTATTCACTACGTCTACACACCGTTGTGTGTTTAACACGTTCGCCACAAGCGTCGTTCAGCCGGAAAACCGTCCCCACCACGAGCTCCGCTAGATTTTAGTAGGTTGTCTTCTTTTTTAATTTCACTTTTAATTTAAAATTTATATTCTTAAGTTAATATTCCTGAGAAAAGAAATTCTTCTCTTATAAAAGTAATAACGAGCTTTTCTAATTTGTAATGAATAAATCTTAATGCTGTATCATCAAGAAAAATATTCCTCGCTCGAGATAACCACTACTCAAAAGAAGACAAATAAACTGATTAACTGCTTTTATTCGTGGTGCAAGCAGTATTTTTTCTATGTGTAGAAACGCGTTAAAGACCGAGCGAACAAGGCGTCGCGCATATGCGCGTCACGTTGCCGTCTTTCATTTATTTCTTTTTTCCCTTTACCCTTCCTCGGGAAAATGTTGCAGGTGTAAAAACCACCGCCGAGATATGCGCCATTTCGTCGCCCGTACATTTCAGTGCCCCCCTCCCCCCTCCCCCAAAGCGACATCGCGAACGCGGACATGAATGAATTACGCGACTATGTACAGTCGCGACGCGGAAACTCGTACGTCGTTCGTCGGGCTCCTGCCAGAACTTTCTGCCAGGCTCAAAATAAGTCACGCTGGTTGCGTAAGCAACTGTCGTCGTTTGTAACACGGTAAGTACGTCATTCAAGGATGAAGGGAGGTGAGAACAGAGGATCAAGGTTGCGCGGTCGATCCGAGAGAAAGACGAAAAGCCCGCGACTTAATCGTCGAACACTCGAGATTTCCCCAAGTCGGACACTCGAGATTTCCCCACTCCGGAAAAGTCTTCCATATTATTAACACATTAACGGCGGGCGATCTCGACGAAAGTATGCTAGGTAGCGCGGCGGCCGCCCGCCTCGTTTTTCGGCCTAGAGTGGGCGATATTTTGTGTGATCATAAAAACTTTAAGGTACAGTCGAGATAAATCGTAGTACTACGACTCCCGCCCTTAATGTGTTAACATGCAAGATAGGACGTGCGGCTTTGTCACGGTGACGCATCTTTACGCTCTCTCTCTCGCATCGAGCTCTCGTTTACATCATACCGCCACCGGTCGTCGTTGTCGCTCACTATCAGCTTTATGAGGAAACTTGTTTGCGCCACTCGTTGGAAATTTTTCGTCATTTTATCTCGGCTTACTTAAACGCGTCTTTTGACCGTTCCATTCTCGGTTCAGCTTTATTTTACGATGAACGCGCGATACGCCGGCGAGAAAAATAGACGCGCGTTATTATATCGCCTCGACGGAGATAATTTCCTTTCCTTTTCGTGAGGAAACCACACGCGCGCTAATTAATCCTCTCTACGCGTATCCTTCCCGTACATTAATTAGTTTCTTTTTCTAATTTCCCAGGTATGCATATCCATGTCGGAAAAAATGGAGGGAGGAGGGCAAAGCTCGTGACAATCGACTCGGCTCGATTCGATGGATAATTGCGGCTGTCGTAAGAAGCAGCCGCGAACAACGCCAGGAACGATTACGCGGAATGGGATAATAACTATTGGCGGCGACACAATGAAATTCTATAAAAGATAACGAGCGTGGCCGCGTGACGAAAGCACCTCATTATCTAATAACATTATTGAACGCTCTAATCTATCGTGATTAGTCACGCTTGTTCCCGCGCGCGGCCGAGAGTGACTTTGACCAGATTCCTACGTCGCGAATGATGGCCGAGACACACTCTTCGGAATTACCCTCGTTAACGAGCGATATGTAACGGTAAACGTTGGACGCGAGCGACACGCAAAATTAAAGAAAAAAAAATTAGAGAAAAGATTAATTCGCTTCGACGTGTGACGCGAGAGAGAGAGAGAGAGAGAGCGACAAATCGCGCGGTTTCTCGTCGTTGAGCGATTGTGACTTGGGAGGACTGTGGGGTGAGGAAAGAGGAGCGTCACCGAAAATTATCACGGGTGCTTTCCATTTAATGACGCAAGTCGATTTCTAGTGTTTTGTTTTTGCTTCCTATTTAATTGATGTCATTGTATCGGTCATTGACTCGGTCGACTTCGATTAACCTTACCTCGGCTAGGAATTGAGCAAATCTAAAGGAAGAAGTGGGGGAAAAATTTAAACTACCAGAAGAGAGTGAAAAATTTTCTACATATATCTTTCCTTTTCCAGTCTGCAAAAATTTACACGGGAAAAAATGCAGTTGGAAATCAATAAAATTGCCAATAGCTGCGTAATTGGGGTAAATCTTCTTGATTCAATGGCAAATGTCATTAAAACTACCATGTCATGTATTGTTTCAATAATTAAAGTATCGGTTTCAATGGTATCGCAGTATTGAATCAAGGAGATTTGCCCAATTACGCGTGCTATTGGAAATTCCATCGGTTCAACAGCATTTTTCCCCGTGCAAGCTTTTCCTGTGCTTCTCTCAGTGTCATTTACTCAAAGTTGTGCGCACCATCCTTCGCGTGCTTCTCATTTATTATATTGAAACTATCAACTTGAGCCAACTCAAATCGACAAGAGACTCGTTAAAAAGCACACATGTAAATGGAAAGCACCCAATTAGGTGCCGCATTGATTATCTCGCAGAATGGAGCGGCGATGAACCGATCGCGCGGTCGCTTCGTCGATCGACGAGATTCGCGAGCTGGATTCGCGCTCGCAAATACGAGTTCGGTTCGAGATAGACGATCGATCGCGAGCAGCTCGAGATGCGGGTCCTCGAATTCATCGTTGCCGTTCGCAACGAGCACTGCAGGTCGTTGCGAACGGCGGGCGCGCGCATCGCGTTACCGCAGGAGATGACGGTGCCCCGGCAGCGGGGCGAGCGTTCATCCTCGGCTCGTGCTCGGTTTTCCGGTACACGCGAAAACCTATATTTTCCCGACGTAAAATCGATGCCACGCCGCACCACTCGAATCTTTCTCCCTGTCGGAGAGGAGAGGAGGTTCCCGCCGCATCACCGCCGAGGTAAAATCGCGCAGAAAAGCGCACCCGCTGACCGAGCGCGAAAAACCGCGCGAGATTTCCCGATTTTATTCCTTCGTTTACCTTTTTTGTTTCGAGAGAATTCCGTAGGAATGAAACGGATGAGGATACCACGTGATTATCGCTGCCGAGATTCTCACGATCGAGCAATCGAAAGCGAAGGAAGGAAGAGATATTTTCGCGAATTGGGTTTCGCACATCTCTGTGAAGTTGACCTTATTTTCTCATAATTTGAAAAAATGCGCAGAGTTCTGCCTGCCTCTCAAAGAGTTCTAAGGTTCTTAATCAATTTTAATAGAGTTCTATCGGGTTCGAGAGGGTGAAATTTTGGCGTTCCATTGAGAGTTCTAACAGCTTCCCGAAGAGTTCTATCAATTGTTTTTAAGAATTGAGGCGCTAAGTTTTAAGGTAAAAAAGTTATGGTACTTTGAAGTTACACGATCGTGAAGTTGACTCCTTCTACTTTCATGTAGTGTTTTGAGACCGCTTTAATCGACGGAACTCCTGATATAGATGAAAAACTTTAGAACTCTTTAGGAGACCGAAGCAGAACTTCGCTCATTTTTTTTTAATTTCGAAAAAATTAGGCCAACTTCACAGAAGTCGCGGTGGGTGCTGCTCGGAGGTTTTTCACCGCGTGTTCCACACACCCTTTCTCTCGTCTATCTCTTAATGCAAAATCCTGGATTTACCTGTGCCCCAATTCGCGCTTATCAGTGCGGGCGCCATGAGTGCCCTCGTTGTAGCCGTCCAGGTCTTGCTCGCTACGATCGTTCCTGGTCAGTCCTACGTTAAGGCTGAGGATGGTTCGGTGAATCGATTCCTCGGGGAATACGTTCGAGTCATCCGGGAATCGCACTCTCGGCCCTGCACCGTCAAATATCGGAATATCGTCCTTGTTACTTGTTAAAGAGGTTCAGTGCAAGAGAAAAAAGGGAAAAGGGAAAAAGAGAGAAAGAGAATAGCGTGATGATATTCCGCACGCAAAGTTCGTTTTTCCCTCGCGCTGTGTGTTCCCACGAGCACAACGGGGCGCCTTCGATGGAATGTGAGGATAAGATAAGCTAAAATTAGGCTTAAAACTGCACGTTACTGACCCGGGGCCAAATTCTATAATTGGGAGAAGACGAAAGTAGGTTCCGCCCGTAGCGACAGACGCCGTCTGTCTCCGCGTCTGTGGACCGCGAAAATGGACTTTCCAGTTTTACGCAATGACTCATCTAATTGCACTGAACCCTTCGATTTGGCTCCAAGGAAGCGAGAGTTCCAAGGACGAGAGAGAACAAATCGAAACATCAACGACGATGTTGTTGTCGAGTAATCGACGATTATATGACAGAAAATGAATCTTAAGAAAAAGAAAAACAGTTACCAGTGCTGCTGCTCGCCGGCGTAATTACCACGTCGACTCTTCGGCGACTCATCACGCGAATTAATGACGGTGCAGATCGCTCACTTCCGAACGAGCTCGTCGCAAATATCCGTGGCAAGGTAGTGTAGGTAAATAGGTATTGTAGGTAAATAGGTAGGCAGGTACGTGGTAATCGTCGATCGCGCGCGAATCTTTTCCTCGAGCCGGCCGACGCGAGTGACGACGACGTAATGCGACGGAATGATTTCCGAATAAACAACGACCTTCCTTGACGAGAGCGCGAAGCGGAGAAACGATAAGGACGCAGCGGCCCCAGGGGTCATCATCTGCGTGACGACAGAGATGAAGAAGGGAGGATAATCGCGAAGTTCGCTCGCGTGATGCTTTCTCAATCGGAGCCTCCGTGGGGGATTTTGCGGGTCAGGAAAGAGAGAGAGAGAGAGAGAGAGAGAGAGAGAAATTAACGCGGCCATGGGGAGTCGGAAATTAGTCGCCACGACATGTCATACTGCCTTATCCTGCGTCTTCGGCCATGGTGATCTCGGGAATTTCCTCTGACTGTTATGCGTTGATATTTTTTATGATTAGTGTGCACAAGGCGCGACGCTTGGCGAATGCCTGACAAATATCGCCGAACTATTGCCACTACTGGAATTTTTACCACTCCAAACATACTCGAGGGATGTCTCAGAGATGTTTAAGGGCCCTACTCTTTTCGGATGTTCCTCCGGTGTCTTCAAGAAAAATGTGCCTTACACACTCACATAACATCTACGACGTCGTATCTACGTTATCTACTTTTCCATCTCTCGTATTGTATCTTATCGTTATATTTTCGAAATAAAATCACATGACGCGTGTCTCCAAGTTCGACTTTCTGGGTATCGATCGTGTAATTTTCCCCTAGGACGAAAACGCGAAAAGTGAAAATTCCAAATATTTTCAAATTAAAAGATTTACACTTTTCATGAATTTACGTCCCCCTGGGAGTTGATTATGAATCCTCTCCTCTAGCATGAACTTTTGCGAAAAGTGTAAATCTTCTAATTCACAAAAACACTTGGAATTTTCACTCTTCGCGTTTCCATCTTATGGAAAAATCACTTGACCGATACCCTGAGCACGCATCACGCTCGAGAAATGTGCATGACAGATGTGTGAGAGAGAGAGAGAGAGAGAGAGAAAAATAAATAACGTGGTATGACAAAACTGAGTTACCAACGATCGATTAGACAGAAAGTGTCTGCTGATTAGGTACAAAGTATATCGCGCAACGTAAATAAAAGCAGACGACGCAACGCTGTAACACAATAAAAGAAATGTATATGTTTATGAGTTGTGAGCTCATGTGTTAGAAATGTATCCCAAGACGTACTCTGACGCGTCTCGCTCCGACTCCGCTGGAGTTTTTCCAGCTTCGCATACGTTGCGAAATAACGAGATGCGTGTGCGTATATATATGTATATTATTTATGTCGCGCTATTTCCGAAATACCCGAAATATTTCGGGTCGATGTGTGACGATCTGTTCATGTTACAATCCCAAAATATAGTATTTGCGGGCGCACGCGATGACGTAAAAACCAAGGTTGGGAAGTAACGCGTTACTTATAACGTTGTTATTGTTATTTTCTTCAATAACGATTTGGTAACGACATTAAATTTTCTCATTAGTAATGATAACGCGTTATATTTCCTGGGTAATGGTAACGAGTGTAATCGTTACTTTCATCGTTACTTCGCATACGTACAATACACATGTGTATGAAACAAGCAGAAGCGAATTTTAAAGAAAAGTTTAATTATTATAATATATGGCTTCACATATAATTATATATGTAGCCATATAGAGACAACATTCACATATAAATTACATATGATTATATGTAATTATATATTATATAATTTTACATGATTATATATATATATATATATATATATATAATCTTTTCTCTCGGGAAGTAGCAATAATGGTAGTTTGTTTTTTTCAGTAGATAACGAGTAACTTTTCAAAATCTCCCAACCCTGGCAGAAATGTATATCTCGAGGTGTCGCTCGGACGTGCTGTTTTATCCGACAACCCGATAAGCCTGTGAAAAGTACACGACGACGAGAGATCAACTCACTGACCTTTGGCTGGCCTGCCGGTACCACTTTTTATTGCCACTGGGATCATTCTCGTGCTGCGGCGTGTTAGGCCCCGTGTTCTCCTGGTCTCCGTGCATGTTGCAGTTCTCAAGCTCCATGATCAGCTGCGAATGCAAACGCGAGAGTGAGTCACGTCGCGACGCGTCGTAATGCGATTCTACGCGAAGAGGGCCACGTGGACAATGTCGACGCGGATATTTACGATCGCGGAGAAGAGGTAAAGCGGCCCGCCGATCCGTAACGAGAGAATCCGACTTTAACCGGAGAACTTCAACCGTAGACTTTAATTGGACACATTAAGAGTTCCTTCCCGAGTCTCTCAGGCTGCGTTCGATCTTCCGATTGGCCGGAAAACGCCCGGATTCCACGCCTGGGAAATCTTCTCCTTCACGACGAGTACTCAAAGCAAGATTACTCGCTACCGCAATTACGTGCACTTTGTGCACGGAATTACTGTCTCGGAAACGCGACACCGGCCATTAACAGATAAAATGCTCTCACAAGGGGATATTCAAATCGCGTTCGACGAGACCGAAAAACTTGAAGATCCCGAACGACATTTTACAGATGATTTCCGTCGATCTTCCCGGTCATTCTCTTCCTCGGGACGATAAGCGGAAAGTCGATAAGAGCGGCGGCCTCCGGAGGAGAGGATGGTGCGTTAACGATCGCGGACAAGCGTTCCCGTCGGCGTCGGCAGGTCGGTCCACCGCGCGAATCGGGGAACGTCGTTCGAAAAAAACGCCACTCGCGCGTGTTACATTGTTTACACGGAGAGCTGTGCGGAAGATAAGGTGAGAGCCGAGATAAACGGAGGCCGTTTCGCGCCCGCACGTCGACGTCGCGAGCCCGGACGTCTCGCGCGTCGGCAACGGACGTCGGCGTACCTTTCCTCGTCGTACCTGCTCGCCGTAGCAGCGTGTCGCGTGTTCTCAGACGTAGGGCGCGATGGCACTCGCTCGCAGAACCGTTCGAGACGCTCCGAGCTGTCATCTGACTGTTGACAGGCCGCTCCACACCCTCGCGCGATGCAGATTCACTGCGTACTGCCGCATACCACCCGGGTCAATTCGTCGAACCGTGCGCCGACCCAGGCGTGCCAATCGACCTGTCCGTGGCGCGCGAACTCTCCCGAGATCTCGCGCGCGAAATTCGATCGACGCGATTTAAAATCCGTAGCATCGTCCGGAGGTCGTCTCGGTAACGTTAACGCCCTGATAACGATTTAAGAACCCCGGATATTCCGTCACGTTCGCGATCATGGTGACACCGAATATCCCGCGATACGTGCCTCACGGCGGCGGCGCAAGGAGGGTGAGCGCGCGAAAATACGAACGGCGAATTTGACGGCCTCGGCGGGGCGAGCTTCTCTTCGAAGTTACCGACCGCGCTTACGACACTCCTTCGTCCTGATTTATTATAGTCGTAGGATTTTATAGCAATGGCCGGCTGCACACGGACATTACGAAAGTATTATCGCGATGTAGGGCGCGGGATCGAGTCGCACGTTGTTTCTAATGCTATTTTAACCGCAACATTGTTCGACTTTGGATGCCAGAAAAGAAGTTGGACTGATACGCGGGACATGATGCCCGGGGAAAAATGATTATATATGAATTTCGTCTATATATACCCATGTATAATCATATGTAATTATATATGTCCTACATCTAAGAAATACTTTAATTATACGAATGCAATTGAAGTAAATGTTTATGGCCGCCCACGTATGTAAACACTTAATTCAGTCAAAATATTTCTCCAAAATATTTCGCTTTTCATTCAATAGTATTTCTACTTCATATGTGAACATATATAATTGTACACGTAGAGACAAAATTCATGTATAAATTACATATGATTATATATAATTACACATAATTTTATATGATCATATACAATCTTTTATTCCCGGGTGTTGCTCTCAGACGTACCTAGAACGTCGGGACGATTGTCGGAACATCATTAAGTGTTACGTGATTAGAAGTCAACCTCCAATGAGGGGTTAATTAAAAAATGACGCGCCGTCCCTCTTCCTCTTCCTGTCTCCCTCACTCTCTCTCTCTCTCTCTCTCTCTCTCTCGGATTCATTCAAGACCAGGTGCGGGGAGGCGAGACTGAAGTAAAAGAGGGGAGAGGGGGCGATGGTGTGATCAAACACAAGATGAAACAATAAATAATGCACCTGTCGGATAATCGAGGCGCGGATAACACGCGGAGCACTGGGAGCACCCGTGAAAACAGCGTGGTGGTCGTCGTCGTTGTCGTCGCCAGCGGAGGCGGTCACAGCGGTGGACGAGGAGCTCGTCCGTAGCGCCGTTCGGTCGCAGCGCGAGCCGTCGGTTCGTTGTCGGCGGAGCGCCGAGAGCCGCGGAGCGGTAATAGCGAGGGGAGCAGGAGGAGGTAAAAGCCCGTGGCAGGCTGCGATATTTACGAATCTCCTCCACGCGCCGCTCATCGTCGTGCTCTCTCGTCGTCGTCGTCGGCTCGTCGGCGGACGGGAGGCGATCGGCGATGATCGCGGCGGTGGCGACGAACGAACGATGCGGCCACGCGTCGTCGTCGGTGCCTCACCGGGATAGCAATTACGTCGGTCATCATCGGGTGTTGCGTAAAATTAATCCGATTTGGGACTGACCTCGCGGCAGCCGCGCGCGACATAACCTACAAAGGCGAGAGAGAGAGAGAGTTTGCGCGCGAGCGCGCGCGCGCGCCGCCACGCACCTCGCTCGAGCGGCTCCGCGTTCTCGAGCGTCGCGTCGCGTCGACAGTTTCCTTCGTCTTTTCGGGCACGTCCGCGCTCATGTGTAGACCGCTCGCGTCGGAAGCGTCCCTCGTGATGAAAATGATACATCGATACGCGCGGCGACCAATATATCGTGCAGTGCGCGGACGGGCACAGTGAGGAGAGGAGGACGCGACAACGCAGCGGCGACGGCGGCGGCAGCAGCAGTAGCAGCGATCGCGTCGCTCCGTGCCGCGTCGTGTCGTGTCGTGGCCCAACCCACTTTTGACGTGTGGCCGCTCGACAGGTCCTGACAGGTCCCTGAACCATGTACTCGCGGTGATACGCAACTCCTCCTCGTAACCGTTGTCGTCGTCGTCGACGGCACCTGACCACAGCTCTCTCTCTCTCTCTCTCCGCCGACCTCGAGTGCCGTCGAGCGCGCGTGTTTGCGTCGCGTCGCCTGCGTGCCGCTCTGCGTCTCGGATGGGTATGGAATTTTACGCGACGACCACGACGACTACCGACGATGATCCGTGAGCTATAGCGCGCACCGACATAACCTGTAAAAAGCCGAGCGACACGACGACCGCCGCCGAGCTCCGCCGTTCGATCGGTTCGCTCGTCCGCGTTCGTTCATTCATCCGTACGTTCGCAACGGACGTTCGCCGCGATGTCAAGAACCGCGACGACTTCACCAGCCTCCCGTTGACTATCTCGTCGTCACGACGGAAGCGATAATCCGTCTCTGAGCCTTTCTACTTCTTCGGAAACATCCGGAACGACACTCACCTGCCCGCCTGTCTCTCTCTCGCTCGCTCGCTCCTTCATATTTTATTATCGTGCGAATCGTGTGAATCGTTCCCGTTTTTGTGTCCCGCTGCGTCCTTACTTTATTTAAATTTACATGCACTACGTGTTCGTCGTACTGTACCTGACGATGTTCAGTTTAATTCTGTTCTGTATACTTTTGTTCTCGCGCGACGTTATATCGAGGATACAATCCGTTTTGTACCTTTGAGTTCCGTCTCGCCGCGGGCTGTGTGATTTAAAATAAATTCCATTACTCACGCAAAAAGAGCGAAACCTTGTGTGTTTTTATTTCCGCCGTACTTTGATGCAACACCCGCGCGTGCCGTACCCACCATTTTTCCTCACATATCAATTCTGCACAGACAAATTCGCACCTGTAAGTATGCATTTTGAGATGATCTTCCGTTATCCTTCTCCGTTTTTCTCTTATCGCGCGAAGCGTTATTATTTTCTTGCAGCTTTGACTTATGTGTATGCGTGTGTGTGTATGATCCAGCAGCTTTGTTGTGTGAAAAATCAGATTCTCCAACCGGCCAAACCGAAGGATAGTTTGTATTGTTAAAGTTGCGCACAAATTCATCGGATATTTCATACAGCTTGACAAATTACTTGTACTAGAATTACCAATTGGAAGATGTACAGTTTCGTTGAAATAGATTATGTGAAACTGATGAGGCATCAATGCCGAATAGACTTGGCTTTTTCGTTAATCGCACAGATCTCGCTACAGCATCCTGTAGCCAAGTCTGAGTAATAATCGTACAGTAATCATTCTCTGTCAGTTATCAAAGCGATGGTGTACTAAGAGTTCGGCAATAGTGGACTGATTAGTTGAGAAAATTCTCCAAGCTGAGAGAACCATGAATAACCAAGCGTTCAGTTTGGCGGAGAGGCTGATACCCTCGACTTACGTGCAACAAGGTTTAAACGCCAAGAAGTCGCGCGAGAATCTCATACGACATTTTATCGAACATGTAAGCGGCAGACAGGAATATAGAATCAAATGTGTCTCACATACGATACGCTTTCTTACGACGTTCTTCTCCTCCAACAGCGAAAATGGCCAGAGGAAGGTTGGGACGACGCGACGATAGAAGCGTTCCTGTCGGACCTGTCGCAAATGGACAGCAATAATTTCCCCTCAAACTGTAGCGTCGGCGAACGCGAGGCGAGAATCGTGTCCAATATCGTCGCCAGACGGCACTTTCGTATGGGACACGGCATTGGAAGATCCGGCGACCTCGAGGAAGTACAACCGAAGGCAGCTGGTAGCAGTTTAATGTATAAATTAACCAACTCTCTAGTGCTCGAAGTTATACGATACATGGGTAAGGAAGCACACGAAAGCGTACACTCGTTATGTAAAGAGTACGGAACATAATCTGGCTCCCCGATAGCACAAATTGGAATTTTGCCTCAATACTACTTTGAAATTTTATTCAGACAAAACCGTTTCATCATGGCATCTTAGCGCAATAATTGAGAAATTCTTCGTCATTTCATGACGCCATTATTGTGTAGTGTTTCGACAGTTGTGCTATCGGGGGATCTTCTGCTTGCCGACAGTTAGGAATGAACGACGCGGAGTACAATCGAGATCAGCTTTAGCAAATCTTACGTATTACCTGCGTGTGAGATAGCGCACACACGTATGCACTAAAGGGAGTATCCTCGTTTGTAGGGGTGAAGAGCATAGCGGGTTGCTTCTTATCGCCGATGGCCACGGGGATGAGCCTAGTTCTGTGTATGTTAACGCTTAAGCAAGACAGACCACGGGCGAAATACGTTCTATGGCCTAGAATTGACCAAAAGTCTAGCTTCAAATCTATAATCACCGCGGGATTAGAGCCCGTCGTAATCGAGATGCAAATAATAGGGGACGAATTGAAGACCGACATGCAGAGACTCGAGGCTCAAATGGCGGCTCTGGGCGAGAGCGTCGCTTGTGTACTTACAACGACCAGTTGCTTCGCGCCCAGGGCGTGCGACTCCGTAGACGCGATCGCGGCTCTTTGTACTCAGTACAACATACCGCATTTGGTGAACAATGCGTATGGGTAAGTAAGAGATTGTTCCGCTCGCATCCGCGCGAATCGGTATCTCGCCGCCGAGACGACCAGTGTCGCTCTTTGATTTGTGTGTGTGTGTGTGTGTGTGCGGAACACTACTACTATCGTGAGTGCGGCTTGGTCGTCTCGGGATGCCGAAGATATTCCGGTCGAGAGTTATTTGCTAAATATATTGCACTATACTGCTAAAAGCTTGCAGAGTACAAGATGTATGCACCTCATACAAGAAGCATCGAGGAAGGGCCGCGTGGACGCATTCGTTCAAAGCACGGACAAGAACTTTCTCGTTCCAGTGGGCGGCGCTATCATAGGTTCCTTCGATAAGAACCTGCTGGACCGCATATCGAAGATGTATCCGGGACGTGCGAGTGCGAGCTCCGTTATGGACGTGATGATCACGCTGCTGAGCCTTGGAATGGCAGGGTACAAACAATTGATTGCTCAACGTAAGGAGATGTATTCTTATTTGAAAGAGGAGCTAGGGAAACTGGCGACGAGACACGGCGAGAGACTGCTGGATACCAAGGGGAATCCGATATCCATGGCCATGACCCTCCAATGTCTGAGCCATCAGCACGACAACAAGCAAGTTACTATGCTAGGATCAATGCTATTTCTCCGTAACGTTAGTGGTACTAGAGTAATAACGACTACAGATTCTAAGCACATCGTTTCACATAAGTTTGAAGGTACATACCCTTAAAAGTTATGATTTACGCCTGCTTCTACTTGTCATGGTTTGAGTACACAATTCGACTCGACGATGTGACCAATCGGACCAATTAGCTGATTGCCTATCGATGTGATCCGGTGATTCAGCTTCATTATCGTCGATTCAATTTAAACCGTGACGATAGAAACGGGGAATTAGTAATACACGTTGAGAATATATTATATTGATAAGTCTTATTGATATCTAGTAGACGCCATATATATATATATATAAGCTTCTGTTCCGATACTCACTGCCGGTATTGAGCATTTATAGCGCACGGAACGTGAATTATAGATTTTCAGTGCTGGCAGTGAATATCGGAACGCAGCTGTAGTATGCGCTACAGTATTATTCACACATTGGTCCAACCTTTTATCCTAGTTCAATACTTCGCCAAAGGTACCAGAATCAATATCAAACAAGCGCGATCGTTCTCTTTCTCTCGATCCTCAACAGGTTGGGGAGCACACAACAGCAATTACCGAGTTCCATATCTGACTGCTGCGGCGGCCTTAGGCATGAAGAGGTCTGACGTGGACGCGTTCATACAAAGATTGGATAAAGCTTTAACGAAAGTGAGGAGGCGTTCGGCGCCGGTAACGCCCACCGCCTCGCTCGCCGGTTCCAGCATCAATGGAGATGCGGGCGGCACCGGCGGACCGGGAGAATCCAGCACAGCCTCAACCAGCCGCGCGAGTAGCAAAGACAGCCTGCGAAAATGAACCGTAATCAACGCAACTGGCCAGTCCAATCAGCACATTAATATCAATTTGTAAGTAAATTATCACTTGCAAATTGTTATCTCCTCAGCACATTTCTGGGAAATGCGACTCGACGAGACGGGGGAGAACGTTTCACAATCGCTGTCGATCGCGTTGTACGTAAATTTCAGTTGGACAGGAATTACAAGAACTGAAAAATCCGAAATCACACAATAGAAAGCAGAAACTATTGATATTTTGAAATTGTATACAACATACTTCTTCTTCAGGACGAAGGAAAACATTCCTCTCCTGAGTAAGATGATACGGAGACACCTGTTGTAAAACAGTGTCTCCGGTGTGTGTCTTGTGTTATTTCAAAATAGATCGAGAGCGATTGCGAATGCATTTCACAGACGTGTGCTGGGTACGAATGTGCTGATTCGTCTGTCCACTTGCGTTGAGATATTGTCAATTCAAACCATATACCAAAGAGGGGTAAGTTCAGACATTAAAGAGAGTGATCATCAAAGTTAACATTTGAAGACGACGAAAAGGAGGTACGAAGCATTAGGGTTCTTATGGATCTGTTTTGAAATATTTAAGTGATAAGCGCTGGCCGCAGATATGATTGTTAAGTTTGCTCTTCGTTGTAAATGTATATGCTATTATTTATGAGAGACAAAAATAGGGAATGTTAAATTCTTGTACTTCTTATCTTCTTGATTTCTAATATATAGTTTGATACGAATGAACAAAAGAGACGTATATATTAGCTGAAATATCATGAATTGTACATACCTATGTACTTGCTTTGTATATTGTAGATTTCTTTTTTAAAGGAGCAACTATAAGATCTTTTACAATTACGGTCGGTATACGTAACGACATTGACCATATCTAATTTTGCTATATTCGCCGTGCTGCTACTCTGCTAAGAGCTATTGTATTTTTTAGGCAATTTATATAATTACTTATTACTGTCTTGCATAATTATTGCCTTCAAATAGAGATTGCACACACGGGACATATTTTTTCCTTTCTTTTCTCTTCGATTCGAACGGCACAAATTTACGATGCATTAAGCAAGGAGACATATTATCTGTAAAAAAAAGGGAAAATCTGTAGTCAAATATCGACGCAAAACACACTATTCGGAAAGTATGTCAAAAGTGAGATACAATGCAATGACACAATGTGATATACGAGAATGTTACATTGGATACAATGTTACATTGGATTTGCAAAAAGTCAAATATCTTTGTGTGTGTATATATAGGCATCGCGTACGTTGGTTTCTATTCGCAACAATTACGATGACATCACATTGCCATTTTGTTTCACAAGTGCAGATGGTGTTATTTTTAATTATATATTATTGTAAAATAAAGAAGAAAAAAACACACACTATGTATCTCTAAGTCAGAGATTTTGTGTAAATATTAATATTATTTTTTCAAAATGTTTAAACACGATTTTCGAGCAAGTAACACATTGCAGTACCGGACACATTTATATACACATGCATACATACACGCCATACGCGCCATACTACGAACAGTCACACACGCAATTTATACATGAGTACGGAAGAAAAGTATGTTTATACGTTTATATATCTGCATAGGTATATATACAGATATTCATACTTGCACCTCATTCATTTGCGCATAAAGAATAGTTGATTTGAAGTTTCACGCGATCTAGAGAGAGAATGGTATATCAAAGTTATATTTATAAAAATATTTAATAGATATAAAGGAGAAGAAAAACCAATAGGCAGATTATATTAGCGCTGTTAAAGCTCCATTGAGAAATGTATAATTTACAATGCTTATCGTTAATATACGGTCTTTCTTTAGACAGAAGCATTACTCACTTGCGTTACCCACTTGTTGGGGCTTGGATTTTGCGATATACATCCTATGTTCAACATCGATATTTAGAATATTAGTCGGTATCTGGTGAAATTGATAACACAGAACACGGTGACTTTCCCAAATCGCCGATGTTCTACGAAATGTATTATTATTACAAGCAGAAAAAGCAGTGGTATATACAGATATTAGCGTTTAATTAAATGCTTAGTTGGTAGCTTATTAGGACGGCAGTGCTGATCAAGATTGTAAAACTCCTAGCATACTAATTATACGTAATTATAGATTCATATCCTTCAAGTTTGGTCACCGTAATTTTAGTAGAGTAATAATTCTTTCGTATACGTGCACGTATATCACCTCTCTTTCCTTTTTCTTTCTTTTCTGAAACTTCGATCGATGCTATAATTTACAGGATCTCTTCGGATCTCTGGTGAAATCATCTTTTACTTATAGATTCTTCGATTAACTTGGAGTCGAAAGAAGAAGTCGATTCCATATTAATCTAAGTGTGTATATAAAAGATGACTCAATAATTCGAGGATATTCTGTACGTATTGTGGCACTCGTGGCTTTCAGACATGATGATATACAAACATATTACGTATATTCCAGCCTTAAGTCAAATGATACGTTTTATTGTGTTTGTTTACCTCAGAGAAGAATATTACATACAGAAGAAAATCTAAGATGTAGTAAGAGATTGCAAAACTATCGCTATAAGGAAATTCTCATATATGACACTATAATAGGAAATGTATTGACGTTACAATATTATTTAATAAAGAAGAAATTATATGTATATACATATATACATAATATACATATATACAGAGCAACTTATATATCAGGCGTTGTGATATCTTGATGTGTTCAGGCCGTTACAGAGAGAAAGAGCGAGAGAAAGGTAAAAAGAGAAAGCGAAGGAGAGAGAGAGAGAGAATATTTGACACGAAAAAAAATTACATATTATTTCAACTTATTCAATAATATGTCAATGGGTTTGCGTTATTATTTGATATTTACTTGTCAATACTTGTAACCATCGCGAGTTTGGCCGCTAAACGGAGCAATAATTAATAATGTAAAATATTTCCGAGGATTATTTCGTTCCGTAACGACGAGGCGTTAGAAATTTTCTTAAAGAGCAATAGACAAATCACCCCTATATACGTATACATATGTATACATGTATATATACGTATACATATATGTAACAATAGTGATATATTCTAGAATAACGTACGATCTTATATGATTCTCGTACTCGTAACATTCCTATGTAAATAAAAAGAGGTCTTTATCTTGTTCACCTCCATTCCCAGCTGGATTTTATAAAGCGAAGGCCAGCTTGATGAGTATCGTGCGCCTTTCACGCATACAACGACACTTGTGGACCTAATTTTAATCCTCCCTCCTCGTCCCCCCCCTTCCCTCGCCCCCCCTCC
>NW_014555112.1:0-1697 GCF_001313825.1 Dinoponera quadriceps | reverse complement strand
AATTGGAAACCGGTTCTTCAAATTATACATTGAGTTTTAAATCGCATTTTAAAGATATGCAGTCTTAAACAATAAGAGTAAAAGAGTATTAATTAATTATTAATTTTTCCTATATAACATTAATATAACAATAAAACTATACATAAATAAAAATAATGTCACTAGTGTCATCTATTTTGCTACATAACATAAATATTGCTTTAACAACATGTTTCAACAACATTTTTAACCGATTTGGCTAATTCTTTTATCATAAATCATGCTTGTTTCATTTGTCACCTTTTCTTTTCCTTTGTTATAGCGGTTTAATTCGTTATCGAGCGCAATGACTACAAAAATCTTATGAAACCGCTAAATTTGGTCCAAATATTTTCGTTTAAAATAAAATTCTGCAATATAGCCATCCATATGGTACTCGCGACGTCCATAACGAGGGATGTTAAAACAGACTTTTCGCCAAATACANTTTCATTTGTCACCTTTTCTTTTCCTTTGTTATAGCGGTTTAATTCGTTATCGAGCGCAATGACTACAAAAATCTTATGAAACCGCTAAATTTGGTCCAAATATTTTCGTTTGAAATAAAATTCTGCAATATAGCCATCCATATGGTACTCGCGACGTCCATAACGAGGGATGTTGAAACAGACTTTTCGCCAAATACGCTCAATATTCTACGTATGTGCTTCTGTATCAGGATCCACGAAATTATAAAAGTGATTAACAGTCAGATGCTGAAATCCTTCCGTATCTAATCAATTATATGCCTGTAAAGATGCATCCCCCTCCCGGCGAAACACCGCGGCCGACCGACCATCCGTCGGCCCCAAAACGGCGCTTAGCGCCAAATAAACAATTACCATGCGCAGCGAACACGTTCGACACGTGTACGCGTTGGCAACAACGGTTGTTGTTGCCAAACAAATACGTGTTGGAAAAACCGTGTCTAAGCGGTATAAAAGAGCGCTCCAACGCAATAACGATTCCAACAGCGTCTGTCCGTCCGCACCTCACCGGAGATACCGTCGAATCCGCTGACAGCCGCGAACCGCGAACATATCGCTGCCGACTGCACGTTGGCCAGGCTCGCCCGACTGAATCCACCGCTTCCTGTAAAGGAGCACGATACCGCGTGCCCTCCGTTCCGGAGTTCGGCCGACACAAGCACTCCACGTGCAGCGATCACCGCGAACCGCGATATCGCGATCCGCAGGTGCATTCCGTCATATGCACTCCGATGCGAACAGAGAAATTTTAACGCCGGGACAACATGCGAACCGTGATATAAGCGCGCCGAAACAATAACACCGAGCCCGCTTCCCGCTGACACCGCGAGCGCCCCGAACTGAGCGTCGCATCTGCTACACCTAGATTCCGCGAAGCCCGTTCCACCGAAAACGCCGACTAAGCCGTCGATACAACGTCACGAAGTAAACACGAGATTCCGTAGCTAGATCTATTCCCGCAATGTTTACAGCATAAAGATAGAGTTAAAGCACGGCCCGCTGCAATTCCATCATGTACAACGTGGAGAATATTTTAATAAAACGGATGTTCGCTCGCTCACTCGCTCACTCATTTACTCGTCCACTCACACACGCACTCACGCACATCTAAGAACGCCTGGGCATATGGCGAGCTACGTCAAGGCCACCGAATACCGAACACGGTCAACCGTGACACCGGTCGACCACCCA
>NW_014555111.1:0-2571 GCF_001313825.1 Dinoponera quadriceps | reverse complement strand
CACCTGTTATAACACGTTTCAGTAATTCTGCATCGTCGTTGACTTCATTCAGTGACTCCTGAGCAATTTCCATTCGCCATGGTTTTTGTTAAAAATTCAACAATTTTGGAACAAATTTTGCTGCCACGCGTTTCATACCCAAAACAATAGAAAAAATTTCTTGGCATGAGCCAATCAATATGCCAACATCATCAGCAACTTCTCTGATTGTGATTCAGCAATCGTTCATAACCATTTCCTTCACTTTTTCCACGTTTTCATAGGTTGTTGATGTGCTGGGGCGTCCGGGGCGTTCGTCATCTTCAACGTCTTCACGGCCATCTTGGAAACGCTTATACCACTCGTAAACTCTTGTTTTACTCATAGCAGACTCACCATAGGCCTTTGTTAATATTTCACACACTTTGTTACACTTTATTTCATTTTTTACGCAAAATATGATACAAATTCTTTGATCCATTTCTTTTAACAAACGAAAATCGCCGAACTCATAAAAACACGTCTAACCTTAGCGGCTGCCACAGACAAAGTAAACAATGAATACAGCTGAAAATTTTATCAGTTACTTCAGGGGCATGTATACCAACATAATAAAAAAACAATTTTGACGATCGGACTCTCCAAACCCGCGAAATTTAAAAATTTCCGTTATTTTATGAACACACCTCGTACACGTTTCAAACTTCTTTTATTAATCATTTTTTAATTAACAATCAGCGACACATAAAACCTTTTGATTGTTACTCAAGGCCATGTCCTTGGTAACATATATCAAGGTCAAGTCCATCGGAGGTGGCATCAGTTTTCTATATATTTTCCTTATATATTAAAAATCATGTGTTAAAGATAAGTTTAAGAAAAATAAGTTAGAAATTTAACTCTCTATATATAAATTCTAAGTAAATTATAAATTAAAAATATAAGTTAAAAAATAATATTTCTAATGGTTTCTTATTAAATACACAAACTCGTAGAAGTTTACTAAAATTCTTTGTTAACTTTTAATGAGAGTTGATGTTCCATCGTTCTATTGTAAAAAATATCTTCGATGTGTTGTTAATACAGAATATTAATGCTAAATAATCGTTCTAACGATGCACTGCTTAGAGTTNAATACGAGGGTTGATCCATAAATAAGGTTCCCATCAATTTTACAAATAGAAAGCATTGTTTATTCTCATAGAAATTTACATCGTTGGAAAGATGAAACTTTGCTCTATTTTTCTACATAATCGCCATCTTTTTCTACGCATTTTTGTAGACGATGCTCCAATTTCTGTATCTCAATGTCGTAGAACTCCGCCGCCAACCCGTTGAAGAAGCGTTTCACTTCTTCTTTAACTTCATCGTCACTCCGTGCAACACTGAGAAAATTCAGGCGAGCTATCCAGAACCGCCGGCGAGGACTGACAGCCGGTGTAACGTTGCTTCACGACAACGCACAACCTCACGTCTCCCGTCAAACCCAAGAACTTTTGACACACTTAGGGTGGACTGTCATGCCCCACCCACCTTACATTCCGGACCTCGCTCCTAGTGATTATCACTTGTTCCCCAAGTTAAAGGAACACTTGGGTGGCCAACGCTTCCGGAGCGACGATGAAGTCAAAGAAACGCTTCCTCAACGGGTTGGCGGCGGAGTTTTACGACATTGGAATACATAAATTGGAGCACCGTCTACAAAAATGCGTAGAAAAAGATGGCGATTATGTAGAAAAATAGAGCAAAGTTTCATCTTTCCAATGATGTAAATTTCTATGAGAATAAACAATGCTTTCTATTTGTAAAATTGATGGGAACCTTATTTATGGATCAACCCTCGTATTGGGTGAGTGCAAAAGTGCATGCGGAATTTGTGAGTAAAAGTCAGACAGTGATTAGGCAAAGTTATTTATTCAATCAATGATATATTCCCCATCGTTGTCTATAATCTTTTTCCAACGTTCTGGCAGCATAAGGATGCCCCGATCATAAAAACTGCGCGGTTTAGATTCGAATAACGAAGACACGACGATTTTTAAGGCATCCAAAGAGTAATTTTTTTTCCATTTAAATGATTTTGCAATGACCGGAACAAGTGATAATTAGAAGGTGCGATATCAGGAGAATACAANATACGGTGGATGAGTTAGGACATCCCATTGCAGGCTGTTCAGTTTGCGCAGCGTCTGTCTCGAAACGTGTGGTCTTGCGTTGTCGTGGTGAAAGACTACGCCCTTGCAATTTGACAAAATCGGACGTTTCTGTTTGATTTCTCGATTCAGATTGGTTAATTGGCGACAGTACTTTTCCGAATCAATCGTTTGACCAGCGGGGAGAAACTCAAAATAAATTATGCCCTTGCAATCCCACCAAACACAGAGCATCACCTTCATCGGGTGTAAACCGGCCTTTGCCATTGCTTCACCATGCTCACCTGCCTGTTTCCATGTGCGTTTGCGATGAACAGTGTTGTACAGGACCCATTTCTCATCGCCCGTCACTAATCGATCCAAAAACGGCTCCTTTTTGAGCCGCCCGATTAAAAAAACGGCAGCAGAAACTCTCTGGATTTTGTTCCTCTCCGTCATC
>NW_014555110.1:0-2401 GCF_001313825.1 Dinoponera quadriceps | reverse complement strand
AAGTGAAGTAATAACATAGAGAAATATATATAAGTAAAATATAAATGTATACATATGTATACATATATATATATATATGTATACATTTATATTTTACTTATATATATTTCTCTTATATATATATATATACATACATACATGTATAATTTTTTTAGCGTTAAATTTATTTTTACAGAAAATTCCTTCGATTTTATTTTTACGATAAAACAATTGGTATTGCAATATATTTAAAATAAAAAACTACAATTATATATATTACATATATACATAGAGAGTTGAATATTTAAAAAATAATATAACAATAATATTAAATAATGTTACGCGCTTATAGAGAATATAAGAAGAATAGTCGCCTATGATTGGTTAATTTCTTTTTCTTCCTTCATGTAAACATAAACTCTTACTGCTCGTTGTAGGCCACGTTTAAGGTGTCCTTGGAACATTTGTGCCATATGCCTACATGCAAACGTCAACAGTAACGCAACATCAACGTTACAATTCCCCGCTCAGCAATGTAAATGCAATATAACGCGCCTGTTATGTAATAACAACAGTTACATTATTGAGTGGGAAATAGCATCGATGTTATATGTACTACTGTTAGTTGGCGTTTGCATATGGGTTTGCGATGGGAATATAAGTCATCGAAGCTGAAATAAATTCCCCGGGGAGTCGTCTCCGGAGCCGTCGTCGATGACGTGGAAGAATTCGTCCACCCGCGACACCGTCACACGTAAGAGAGATCCCATGGTAATTTCACCGGTTTCGCGATGATCGGCGCCCTAACAATGGCGCGATTTCTAAGCGATAACGTCGAACAACAGTACATCGATCTCGTCAGGTGTTCCGAGCCAAGGGAGGTCGCGTCTCCTCGGAAGGAGAGCCTCAGGAATTCCTGCGAGAGAAGGCAGCTACGGACGCCGGCTCGACGCTGCCGAAATAAAGACACGTCTCAGCGCGCGCGCGCGCGCGGTTTCTGCGGCCTCGTCGTCGCCGCCAGGTGCAGCAACAGGTCGCGCGAGCGAGCGGCGCCGAGCGGTGGGGCGCGTTGAGCACCGCTGCTGCTGGGTAAAACACAGGTAATATACCTGCCTGTGCCGGAGGCTACGTCCATCCCCACCTGGACTCCGGTTCTCTCTCTCTCTCTCTCTCTTTCTCCTCGCTCTCTCGGCTCCCTCGGCTTTCCTTCGAGGTGAGTCGGCTGAGCCGTTAGTGTCGTTGCCGTTGCGAGAGAATGGTGATTGTGTGATGTGCATCGCGGACAAGCGCGCACCCTGAAGGACGGCAAAGTCGTATTACGCGCGCCACTACAATTCGTCGCACGATTACCCGGAGATATCCTCTCGACGGTTCTCGAACCCCCTCAGTGATTCCGAGTGGACCGCGTGGTAATCTTCGTCCCCCGGCATCCTCCGGTGCTGCTCCCGTGGGAAGGAAAGGAAGAAAGAGCGACTCCAGAGCGTTCTCGCGCGGCGTTTATCGCGCGGTCCAGCTCTTTCTCCTCGTCGTCGTGGCACGCATCGCAGCTTTTCCTGCGCCTCTCGTCACGCGGATGCCCGTAGTAGCGAGCGCGTAGTCGGTTATCGTAGTAGCACGTCGCGGTCGAGTGTGAGGTGAAGCTAACGGGGAAGACGAGCGGCGCCGAGGACACAAGCGCGAGAAGAGACGGAGAACGAGAGAGAGAGAGAGAGAGACTCACGAGACGGATAGATAGACGCAGCAAGATGCCCTGCTCCGCGGTGACGCTGTCCCTCGCCACCATAACCGGTATCATTGCCACTGCCCTCCTGGCGATCGCCTTCTCCACGGACAACTGGCTCTACACCGAGGTCAAGCGCGCCCAGATCCAGGTATTCGTAGGGTTCCACGGGCGAGAGCGCGACGTCGCCGATACATACGTCCATCACGCAGGGAGAGAGCTCGGCTCGTCGAGATTCTCCTCGTCGTCTCAAGCCGCTCGAGTCATNCTCGACGGCAGAAGGCAGAACGCGTGTCTAAAAGAGGACAAATAAAAGGCGTTCTATTTTTTCTTTTTCCTTTTTTTTCCGCACGTCTTCGAGAGGCCTATTATTATTAAGATTTTGTTCTGCCCGGAGAGGCGCCTCTCGAGGGGTATGGTGAGAGAAATTCGAGGGAAGTTTGTTCGGACCGGGCAAATCTGTCCGCTCCTCACCTTCGTTCTGGAGCTCGCGCGAGCTCTCTCCTCCTGCGTGCCGCTGGCTCGCGCCAGGGAAAAGGACGCGGCGTGAGAGTTGAAGGTCGAAGGGTACGACGACCGTGCGCGTAGTACGGCGGAGCGTGCGGCGTTTCCCCAAGAGGAACGACGGTGCGCGAATGTCGAGGGTGGAATGTTTAATCCGTTTCTCGAATTAACGTTCCTCGAATGAACGTTCGGCTCGAA
>NW_014555109.1:1015-2411 GCF_001313825.1 Dinoponera quadriceps | reverse complement strand
GCAGTTCGACGAGACGTCTTTGTAAACGGTATGAATATCGCAATAAAATATATCTGTATACGCCT
The DNA here is from genome assembly GCF_001313825.1 of Dinoponera quadriceps. Lineage (NCBI taxonomy): Eukaryota > Metazoa > Arthropoda > Insecta > Hymenoptera > Formicidae > Dinoponera > Dinoponera quadriceps. The sequence continues at coordinate 2,346 of NW_014555109.1, read as the reverse complement.
ATATATCGGTATAGCGGCGAATATAATTCAACTAGCTTTCTTCTTCGTCTCCGTCATCGTAGGCTCGTTTTTTGCCGTTTCGTCGCCTCGTCGTCGCGGTCGCCCGCGAAGCTCCATAAAAGATACGATCGAAACATAACTCTAATAATTTCTCTTAATACACGGAGTATTGCTAAATTTCAGTTTCTTCTCGCTGCCGTAACCCTTTTCCAATCACCTGCCTCCCATTCTTCTTACGACATTCTTCTTNAAAAGATACGATCGAAACATAACTCTAATAATTTCTCTTAATACACGGAGTATTGCTAAATTTCAGTTTCTTCTCGCTGCCGTAACCCTTTTCCAATCACCTGCCTCCCATTCTTCTTACGACATTCTTCTTACACCATATACAAATGTACATGTATATGGAAGTTCAACGATAGTTAACTACATATGCGATTTTTCTCTATTGTTTCAGACGAGTCACGACTTGTTGCGGCGCACCGATCGGCCGGGAGAAGAGCATCGCCTCATCGGTGAGAGTTATGATACGGATTGCCTGTGTGTTTTGAGCTTTCGTAGAAGAAGGGAAGAAAATAGGACCGGTATGGAGGTTCTTGCGTTGTTCTCGGGAGCTTCTATAGACTTCAAATATATTTTTTTATTTTTCTCATACGCAAAGTAAGATGTAAGATTTTTGAACATGTAAGGAAACGAAATTTTTAATTTATGCGAAGTTAATTTTACGCGTTAGGAGAATATTTATTCTCTTCTCCGCACGTTGTTCATTGTTCGTTTCATGCGCGAAAATTTATATGCATGTGTACGACCTCGCGAACCTATTTCCTTTCTCCGTCTGAATATCGTACGTGGAGGCATGCGTGGCTATATTTTGCAGACAATACTTTTCGCGGCGCGAACTATGAAACAGGATCGGAAATAAATAGAGTACCGCTGATCGAGCAGCGATGAACTCGAGAAGACGCGATCCTCGTGCTTCCGTCTATAATTTCGCTGAATGATTACACTTCAACACGATTCAAACAACAGGAAACTAAATCAAAATTAGTTACGTGAATTTTACATTGTCACATTACGAGATGCGACCGAGAAATTACCTATTTCACATTTTCCTCGATAATTCAAAAAGTAAGGGAACAAAAGATGCAGTCGGGAAAAATCAGTTCTCCGTCGTTTGCGCCTTTCTCCGTCCCTCGACGGTTTACCGATCTTCAAGAACCTTCTACGCGTCTACCACGTCGATTCGCGATGTATGAAAAAGAGGAAGAGGGGGAGAGAAGAAGAAGAAAGAGGAGCAAAAGGCGAAAAGAGGTTGTAGCGGGAAGAGA
>NW_014555109.1:0-846 GCF_001313825.1 Dinoponera quadriceps | reverse complement strand
GGCGTTTTCTACCAGCGGTGTTGTTTCTTCTGCGTAGACAGTTCTATGGCGTGCGTGATGAGGTGGCTGCATTTCCCGAGCGAAGCTGCTGCCCCCCATGAGTTCCTTCTCTTCGCGCGCCTTTGGCGATTTTCTTCCTCTTTTATCCGCTGCCCTCCCTCCGAGGGGGCTCCGACAAGTTGCATTATTCTATTTTCTAAATATTTCGTGATGTAATAATTGGACATTCAGCGCAAAGCGCAACCACCACTCCCGCCGCTGCCGTCCGTCCCGACCGCCTCTCTCCCTCTCTCTCTCTCTCTCTGCTCTCGGCCTCGCTTTCAGGACGAAGGACGGATTAATTATTTTTTTCGGGAAAAGCGAGAAACCAGCCAGCCAGCCGGCGGAAAAGGACAGGTTAGCAGCGCGATATCCCGTGAAGCGGCGCGGGCTATCAATAGAAACATTTTCCATCTGTGCGGAACGCGTCGCATAGTAGTGTGTGTTTTACGCCTCGTCCCCGTCTTTTTCCGTTACTTCTCGCGGGGCGTCTCCTCTGCTGTTCTCCTCCCCGACAGCCCCGTCTTCATCACTTTCAACCGTTCTACTCGGTTCCTCGGTTATTTCCATAACGACACTTTATGCAACGTTAATTAGTGTCGGCATAATGAGCTCGAGGAAGTCTTCCAAGACGCAGCCTCGCGGCATTTTCCTCTCGCCCTGTGCGCTCTCTCTCACTTCCTCTCTCTTCCTCTCTTTCTCTCTCGCTCTCTTGTTCCCGCTATTTCTCGCTCTCTCTCTATCATCCACTCCGCGTGGCTATTTTTCTTTATTTCACTAGTTAGCAGCGCCGAATGTCAAAGTGCT
>NW_014555108.1:0-1055 GCF_001313825.1 Dinoponera quadriceps | reverse complement strand
CGAATTTTGAATTTCTGCGTGTTACGTATATTCGATTTTCGATTTTTTTTGTGGCGTTACGTTGGTACTCATGTCCCTCACTTATGCCGACAAGTTCGGCCATTTTGAATATTCAGTTTATCTTTGACAGCTATTTTGCTTGGACGTGTTTTGGTTCGTCTTCGATTTTGCCTATTCCAAAAAATGGATCAAAGAATCTGTATCAAATTTTATGTGAAAAACAAAATTAAGTGCGCGGACGCATTCCGAATGTTGACTGTGGCATATGGTGAAGCTACCTTGGACCGAAGCAACGTTTATCGGTGGTACAAAATGTTCTCAGAGGGCCGAGAAGATGTGAACGACGAAGAGCGTGCCGGACGCCCGAGCACGTCAACAACAGACGAAAACATTGATGAAGTGAAGAAAATAGTATTGGCCAATCGTCGAATCACCGTTAGAGAAGTTGCTGAGGACCTAAACATATCGATTGGCTCGTGCCATTCGATTTTTACTAATGATTTGGGCATAAGACGGTTCGCCGCGAAAGTTGTACCAACGCCCCTGCTCACACATCGTTGCTTGTGCGCAAATTTTTGGCCAAAAACAACACACTAATGAAGCCGCAGCCACCGTATTCCCCAAACCTGGCCCCTTGTGACTTTTCCTTGTTCCCGAAACTGAAGAGGCACATGAAAGGACGACGCTACGCTACGATTGAGGAAATAAAGACGGCATCGAAGGAGGAGTTGAACAAGATCACAAAAAAAGATTTTTTGAAGTGCTTCGAAGATTGGAAAAAACGTTGGCACAAGTGTATAATATTTGATGCAGATTACTTTGAAGGAGACAAAATAGATATTTATGAATAAATAAATAATTTTTGAAAAAACACAAAATTCGCAATACTTTTTGAACAGACCTCGTACAGCTCGCAGATTTGTTTCACATGCATGGGCGTGCATTACCTAGAAGAATTTGATTTAAAGAGTAATATGATACATTTGCGTTGTATGCAAATCTGTGACACCTACAGTAACGAATCAGTAGAGAGAGAGAGAGAGAGAGAGAGAGAG
>NW_014555107.1:0-419 GCF_001313825.1 Dinoponera quadriceps | reverse complement strand
CAGGCCATACATGTCTATAGTGACTCGCCAGAAACTCCGGGAGCTTAGTTGGGAAGTTTTGATGCATCCACCATATAGTCCGGCACCAAGCGATTACCATGTTTTTCTTGCATTGCAAAACATCCTTAGTGATAAGAAATTGGCATCAAGAGAAGATTGTGAAAATTGATTACTAGAGTTTCTCGCCAATAGAGAGACCAAGAATTCTATGAGAAAGGCATTATGAAGCTACCTTTAAAATACCAACAAATTATAAAACAAAACGGTGCGTATTTAGCCCAAATCGGACAATCCGAAACATGTTAAATTCAGTCTTTAAGTTCACGTAAAAATAATGGATTTATTTTTCCCCAACCTAATATATACGAAGGTAGAACAAATATAAACCAAATTTTTGCAAAACAAAACCATATATTTTT
>NW_014555106.1:5924-51304 GCF_001313825.1 Dinoponera quadriceps | reverse complement strand
AGCTGCAGTTTTTTTCAAGTCAAAGTAATGAAGCAGCACATGTCGAAAATAACAACTTGTCGCGTTCCATATTTAATCAATAGAAAAAATAGCATTGCTCGCTTAAATAAATCTCTTCGCACTGAATTTTATTGACAAACGTCTAACGTCTAAAATGCATCCAGTTTCAGATGTCAAAATAAATTACACCTACAACTAACGTCATCTAACTGTGAGCCGCAGGAACTAAGTTTACCACCTAATAACATTTTACATATCTTCATAGTTCAAAGAAAAACATTTGTTAAACATTATTTTCCATATTTTTGTTTTGTATGGTATTTTTAGATATAATTTCGTTCGTCACCGACGAAAAATTGAACTCGTTTTCACTTGAATTAATTTCTTCCTCGTATTCCATGCTTATTGAGCTCAGTAACTTTGAGAGAAATATTCTTATTGCAAAGAAAGTTGAGTTCGAATTAACGTCGAAGACGTCTGACCCGCGGTCGCAAGCGTTTTTGAAATAATACATCTCTGTAGCCATTACCTCATAAGATTACACACAAAGGGCTAGGAGTAGACTCGTGAGACGATATTCGTTAGGCCAAATTTTAATAAACACCGATATCGCTCGAGTTGTCGCATCATATCCAGTAATGCCTGAGAAGCACCTCACGAGCGCAAAGGGTTAATATTTTATTAGAAATATAGTTTATCTCCTCATTTGCTACAGTGATCAAAAAGTATCGGGATTGACTCATTTATAGTGCGTGCTTGGAACATATAGAAGAAACATTTTTTTTTAGATTAGTAGGACTGTTTCTAATCTGTGTGAAAAATTTCATGTCATAATCTTTTTTAATCTAGAAATTTTTAATCTACAAATAAGAACTTGTTATGTAATAGAGAAAAAATACTTCCAAAGATTTTTAAGATGTCGAATTTTGTTGAACAAAGGATTTAAATAAAATTTTGTTTTTGAAATGAAATTTTTGGCAATGAGACATAGATCTATGCATACGACACCGAAACAGCTCAACAATCAAATGGCGTACTAAACGTGAGGAAAGACAGGAAAGATCTTGTCAAAGTCGGTTAAAAATCAAGGTTATGTTGACAATCCTTTTCGATTATCGTGGTGTTATGTATTAGGAATTTTTTCCAATTGGTCAAACTGTCAACAAAGAATATTACATGAACATTATACGTCGTTTGCGTGAAGCAATCTGTAAAAAGGCCCGGAATTGTGGCGAGAAAATTCATAGATTTTAAACCAAAATAACGCTCCCTCTCACAGATCTTGCCTTGTTCGTAATTTTTGGCGACAAATTAAACTAATATCTTTATACAAGCTCTGAATGCGCTTAATATGGCACTGTATGACATTTTTTATTCTTTTGGTTGAAATTACTGCTTTGTGGACATCGTTTTCAATAGATAGACGCGATAAAAAAAATTTGCCGCGCGTTCTGAATGTTATACATAAAATCGAAAATAAAAGGTACTTTGAGGATTGGTAACAATGTTGGAACAAATGTATTGTAGTGGGAAGTGATTATTTTGAAGGGATCGAAATAAATTTGGATGAAGAAATTTATAGTTTGCATTTTATTGGACCAGTGCCGATATTTTTTGATCACAGTGGTATTATTGACGTGTCGGATCACAATGATAAAGGAATAATTCTAATCACAAGAAAGAAACATAGTAAGACACCGCAACCGCGAATATTGTTATTATAAATAAATCACTATTATTATGAGTACTTTGTATAAATATTAAATTTTATGTATTTCATATGAGTATTTTATTTTATATGAAAAAAATATTTGGAAGTTAGTTTTTTTCATAAAAAGAAATATTTTATAAATTCTGGCAAAAATATGAGTGGGGTGAAATGCATTATATGTACGAGGTCTGTTCAAAAAGTATAGCGAATTTTGTGTTTTTTCAAAAATTATTTATTTGCTCATGAATATCTATTTTGTCTCCTTTAAAGTAATCCCCATCAGATATTATACACTTGTGGCAACGTTTTTTCCAATCCTCGAAGAACTTCAAAAAATTATTTTTTGTGATATTGTTCAGCTCCTTCTTCGATGCCGTTTTTATTTCCTCAATCGTAGCGTAGCGTCGTCCTTTCATGTGCCTCTTCAGTTTTGGGGACAAGAAAAAGTCACAGGGGGCCAGGTCTGGGGAATACGGTGGCTGCGGCATCATTAGTGTGTTGTTTTTGGCCAAAAATTCGCGCACAAGCAACGATGTGTGAGCAGGGGCGTTCGTATGAATTTCGCGGCGACCCGTCTCATGTCCAAATCATTAGTAAAAATCGAATGGCACTAGCCAATCGATATGTTTAGGTCCTCAGCAACTTCTCTAACGGTGATTCAACGATTGGCCAATACTATTTTCTTCACTTCATCAATGTTTTCATCTGTTGTTGACGTGCTCGGGCGTCCGGCACGTTCTTCATCGTTCACATTTTCTCAGCCCTCTGAAAACATTTTGTACTACCGATAAACGTTGCTTCGGTCCAAGGTAGCTTCACCATATACCACAGTCAACATTCGGAATGCATACGCGCACTTAATTTTGTTAGATTCTTTGATCCATTTTTTAGAATAGGCAAAAATCGAAGACGAGCCATAACACGTCCAAGCAAAACAGCTGTAAAATATAAACTGAATATTCAAAATGGCCGAACTTGTCGGCATAAGTGAGGGACATTAGTACCAACATAACGCCACAAAAAAAATCGAAAATCGAATATACGTAACCCGCAGAAATTCAAAATTCGCGATACTTTTTTAACAGACCTCGTTTGTATAATGACCTCGTATGCAAAAGTTTTGTTTCCTTTTCCTCTAATGTAATTACTTTAAATTTGTTGTATTCATAACGATGAGATGTGGCGATCACTGTAACCAAATGTAGGTCATGATACCAGATTAAATTAATAACGTTTGCAAGTTGCCACGATTACGAGACATAACCTTGCAAAGATGCAACTCTGCACACTTCAGAGTGCAATACCGGAATTAAGATAGTCCGTGTTCGCACCCAAGCAACGCTGCATCGAAATTACCCCCTCTGATTGGGATATAGTATGTGAATAAGTAGAACTCGAGACAGGACTCAAGAGGGGAGTCCATACTCTCCGCTATCGGATACTGACACGTTGTTGGTCAAGCATGGAATACTGTATCGGGCGGGAAAAGACTAAAGGCATGTTCATTTTTTAAAAAGGGAGATAATCTATTCTCGCCACAGCCTTTTGTTCTACCGCGCTGCGATGGGAACTCCACTTTTCGCGTCGTCTCGACAAACGCAACAAATTGGTGGCATCGATGGGATCACGCCCTCTATCAGCAACCTGCAACAGAACAAGAGGAATGCATCTGTGAAAAAACAATCGCAAGTAGCAGATTAGAGAGCAGAAAATCTTGAGACATCCAAGACAAAAAAACACTATGTGGCAGCCGATAACGGACGTCTTCTATGACTGCCGACGCGAGCCAACCACGATAGTATAGGAAGCAACGAAGCAGCAAATGCAGCAGAAACAACGTACCTCAACGCTGCGACAAGCACCAATCCAAGCAGCACGTAAACGTTTGAGGATCGTTCGCTTTATGTTCACTTGGTTTATTTATATTCAAACAAAGTGGGAACGTTTAAAGAACATACGTTTTAGAAACTTTATTATATATCTTATGTAGCAAAAATGTCTCAGTATCACAATTATGCTGCTTTGTTGCATATTAATGTTGTTAATATATTAATATATTAATATCTTTTAGCAATTAATACATTTTTTAAATAATTTGTTATAAATATACATAGTCAAACTTCAAGATATATATTTTAATTAAAAAGTGGAATTGTAATAGAACAGCATAATTATGATACTGCAAAAATTTTGCTACGTAAGATATATATTAAAGGTTCTAAAATGTATGATCTTCGAAATTTCCCACTTTGTTTGAATATAACTAAACCAAGTGAACAAAAAGCGGACGTTCCTCGAACGTTTACGTGCTTCTTGGGAAATAACTCAACACCGGACAATAGGAGCACCGATAACGGACCGTGCGAGAACGCTATAGCGTGACACGCCAAAATGTGTCCAGTCGTGTTAATGTAAGTCCGAATCTAAAACACATAGTCATACACATATTCCTACACAAACGAGAAATTAAATCGTCCGTTGGAATGTCCGAAAGCAGTAATATACCGCGTAATTTTTGCGAAAACAGATCCTGGCTACTTAGCGAACCTGCGGCGAATACGATAAGACAGTCAGCCGAACTAGTAGACCAAAATCTCTATAGCGTAATAAATGATACCGCGCAAGGTATGCAAGAAGGATTGCAAAACGCGTTAACCGTACTTGATAGTTCAAATGATGAACAATCCCTGATATATCGTAATAGAATGCGATTTCTATTTAATGAAACTGATAATAGTATATTACCAGCTGTAACTTCACGCATTAGGAGACAAAAAAACTTGCCGAGTAACAGCACCATCACTGACGTGTCAAGTAGAGGAGAATTTTCTTTAACTTCATACGAAGGAATTGTTTTTGACTCAAACGAATCACTTAATAATATAAATATGTATAGGCGTACGGAGCTGGATATACCGTATATTGATGGTCTCCAGATAGACGAAGAAATCGGTAGGTTACGAACAACTTTCGCACATCATATGAACGGCTGCATAGAGAAAAATCTTCACCAAGAGACAGCAAAGAAGAAGAACGCGAATCTCTAATAGAGGCTTTACTGAGTCAAATGCAAAACTTTACTACATACGTAACCGAACTGAACGAGAAAGTTAACACACTGCAACAAAATAACGCAGAAAGATCCATTAATCTATAAAGGCCCACTGCGACGGGACAATGGAACCGAGACAAAACATAAAACCATACAAATATACACGATCTCCTTCTGAAAGAAAATTTCGCATTGAATTCATTCGTAACTGACACCAACAGATAATGGATAAAAGAAGACAGAGACTTAATACAGACCTTTGATGGTTCAAGTGAAGAGAGCCTCAAGGAACTTTTACACGCTTGAAACTATGCTTACGGTATAATACATCATTCAGAAGAAATTACATTAACCAGAGCAATGACTTGTACGAAACTAAAAGGGCAGGCCACGATGGAGAAGGAGAACAGGAATATAAGGACCTATCGACAATTGAAAGAAATACTAGAGGCCTGTTATTCGCAAAAAAAGTCGAATATACGCTTACAACATGCATTAATTTCTTAAGACAGTAATCAAGAGAAGAAACGCTGGTCTACGGAAATAGAGTCGATAAATTAACGACAGAATTATACGAGTCAGCTATTGACGGTACAATGTACACCCCGGCAAAAAAGAGAGCTGTTCACGAATACATTAAATTACAAGCGCTAATTAATTTTCAACTTGGGCTGAATGAGATGCTGCAAACCATTGTGTCATCCCGTGCTCCCACCGCGCTAACTGAAGCTATTGTGGAAGCAATGGAAGCAGGAAAGGTAAAAGGATTAAATAACTATCACAATAATCGCGAAACCGCAATGCCATATAACAGTCGACCGACGACATATCCGCGCGCTTGAGAAAATGTTAAACCTCCCACGTGTCACAAATGCGGAAAAATAGGACATCAAGGAAAGGATTGTCGTACCAACCGTTACGCGAACTAATATGCTCTGCCAAACATCCTCGCGTAAACGCGACGGAGAAATATTGCACATGCTGCCAAAAGGTAAGGCATACCCGTAAAGAATGTTAGAAGTAGCAAGGGAAACCAGTCGAATACCCTGCACCTATTTTTAAACGCCGTGAAGGGCATCAAAACATAAGCAGCGCCTCGACTGACAGGCGTAGAATAAACCGTGAAGACGCTCTTAAAGACAACAAAAGCAGAAACAAGAAGCAAAGAACAGATAACAAAACGGAAAGCGCTCGAGAATTCGAGATCAACTAAGTGAAAGAAACTAATCAAACGCACACAGATTGGACTTAGTAACACTCCTTAAATGCGAAGCCAGAAAGGGAAAAGTACCGCTTTTATTTTATACCGAATATCATCAATTAGTTTTGTAAAAGTGCGGACATTTTAAAGAGAGAAACTCCCGTAACTATGGATAACGCTGACTGGAGTATTGTTTTCATAAAAAATAAAATACTCATAAAAAATACACAAAATAAAATACTGGAGTAACCGGACATTAAATGAGCACATTAAGTAGATTCACCGTAACCATAAAGCTAGAGGGACGAATTTTACAATATAAAATCTACGAAGCAAAGGATGATTTTCTCATCAAAAACGAGGGAATATTAGGAGTAGATTTACTGCAGGTAAATTATGCGACCTGCAACTATCAAAGCAAGAAATTGAAGATTTTCAAAAAAATTTGGTTTTATTGCTATACCGTACATATTAGATACCTGCTCGAAGCGAAATGATAGTACATAGAACAACAAACGTAGATTCTGTAAGGATCGTAGTCGCTGAAGAAAGAAAATCTGGAGTTTTCATTGAAAATTGCCTAGTAACTCATCATAATTACACGTGTGCCATTAGCAACATTAACACTACGGAGGACGCTGTTGAAATAGCTACGCCGTATGTAATCTTGGAAGACATGGCGGATCACAATGATAAAGGAATAAATCTAATCACGAGAAAGAAACATAGTAAGACACCGCAATCGCGAATGGAAACATTAAAGCAACAAATTTGTCTACAACACCTAAACCATGAAGAACGAAAAACAATATGCGTGATTTAAAGACTTCAGCGATATATTTTTCCTTGAAGGAGACTATTTCACTGATACTATAGCTTTGCAGTATCATATTGCTACTCGAAGTAAGCAACACCGGTAAACATAAAACCGCATCGTCTACCCGAGAAGCATATGCAGGAAATGAATCGACAAATACGAGAAATGCCCGATGCTGATATTGTTCGTCAGTGGAATGTTTCCTTATTAGTAGTGCCAAAGAAAACTGATGCGGCCGAAAAAACCAAATTGCAAGTCGTAATCGATTTCAGAAAACTAAATGATATAATGGTCGGAGATTCTTTTCCGTTACCCAACATTAACGATATCCTAGACCAACTTGGAAATGCAAAATATTTAACTACTTCAAACTTAGCGTCAGGCTATCATCAAATTCTAGTGGAAAAACGAGTTAATCATAAAACAGTCTTTTCGACAACTACGGACATTTCAAATCCAATCGGATGCCATGTGGATTAAAAAATGCACTAACAACTTTCCAGCGGCTTATGAATACAGTAGTAGCTGGACTACAAGGAATAAAATGCCTGGTACATCTAGATGACATGGTCATTTATGGGTTCAGTTTAGAAGACCATAACAAAAGATTAATCTCAGTATTAAAGAAATTGCGCCAAAGTAACTTAAAATTACAGCCAGACAAGTGTGAATTACTACAAAAAAAAGTTATGTACTTAAGATATTAATATATATAATAATAATATATAATTTCGGAAAAAGAAATTTTACGGGATTCGTCAAAATTAGAAGCAGTGCATAAGTTTCCCATTCCGAGAAGGCTCAAAGACATACAATCATTTATAAGCCTAGTAGAATATTACAGAGGATTTATAGGAATTTTTCTAAAATAACACGCCCTCTAACAAAATTAACAAAAAAAGAAATACAATTCAAAGGAAGGCAAGAACAAGAAGACATGTTCGCGACATTAAAAGGAAAAACTCCAGATTTCAAACGAATTGAGACAGCTTTCTGCGTTACATTCAATTCATCCGCGAGTTCTTATTGAGTTTAAGTTAAGTATCATCTTCATCCAATAAGGCTTGCAATTCGTTGTCTGCGAACCTTTTCGGTGGATTCCCACGCTCTTCGTTTCTCACGTCAAAATCACCACTTTGAATTTTTTGAACCACTCAAAACAGTGTTTTACCAAGAGCATGTTCACAGTTAACTTCGACAAGCATTCGATGCGATTCTGCGGCGCTTTTCTTCAAATGATAACAAAAAATCAATGCTGTCCGCAAATCGTAGTTCGTAGGCACAAAACTCGACATGTTTAACAGCTTTTGTGTGTTAAGATATCTGGATTTCTACGAAAAATTTTCATTAACATCGACGCATCGGAATACGCGATAGGAGCTATTTTGTCACGAGGACCGTTAGGGAAAAATAACCCTATAACTTATGATAGGAAGTTGGTCACTCGTTTATTCACTACACTTGGTGATAGTTGCGTACTATCTCGCGCGGAACAAAATTATAGCACTACGGAAAAGGAACCGCTAGCAATAGTATGGGCAGTAAAACATTATCGTCCATATGTACCAGGTGTAGAAGTATGAAACCGGAATTTCCCTATAGATAGTGCTAGCCATCAGTTTAAAGACCGTAAGACCGCTTCTGCAGCGCCATCATCTCCCTCTAATAGCTGACGAAGATTTTCAACACACAACAAGCCAAGTTCCATACACCGGTATATTTTTCTATAACCTTAAACATGTCGAGTTTTGTGCCTACGAACTACGATTTGCGGACAGCATTAGTTTTTTGTTATCATCTGAAGAAAAGCGCCGCAGAATCGCATCGAATGCTTGTCGAAGCTTACTGTGAACATGCTTTCGAGTGGTTCAAAAAATTCAAAAGTGGTGATTTTGACGTGAGAAACGAAGAGCTTGGGAATCCACCGAAAAGTTTCGCAAAAACGAATTGCAAGACTTANGTCCGATTATCATCTATTCGCATCAATGGGACACGCTCTCGCTGAACAACGCTTCAATTCGTATGAAAATGTACGAAAATTGCTCGATAGCTGGTTCGCTTCAAAAGAAGAAATGTTTTTTTTGCGTGGCATTCATAAACTACCGGAGAGGTGGGAAAAATGTATAAATAGCAATGGACATTATTTTGAATGAAATATTTTTTATCGTTTTGAAACAACAGACGTGTAATTTTTACAAAAAAATTCCTGTTTCATACTTTTACACCTGGTATACGGAATGAAATTCAAAATAATAATCGACCATAAAATATTGGTATTGCTATTTATGTCACCGACCCCGGATCACGATTAATCAGGTGGCGGCTAAAGTTAGAGGAATATGATTGTGAAATCATATGCGAGGCTCGATGAGCGAACACGAATGCCAACGTGCTCATCAGAAATATAATGACCCGTTTTAAAGATAGACGCGCCGGATGATCTAAAGAAAGAAAAAAACAAGAAGAAATCCGACAATGATATCCGAGGATAAATCCGACAGATAACGATGATGCACAAACAAAAACTCTCGGAACTACACCGAAGAGGAAAAAAGAGAAATATTTTATGAATTTCACGATACACCTCTAGAAGAACGTCAAAGCGTACAAGAAACATTAAAAATAATACGTTTAAGTTACCAATAGAAAAATATAGCAGCTGATATAAAGAGTATAATATATAATAATGAATGCGAAAAAACTTTGCCAAAGAAATAAATTATCACAAAAAAACTAAAATGCCTCTCGTGATCTCTGATACGCTGCGCAAACCATTCGAAAAAAGCGCATTAGACGTAGTAGGAACATTAGCAGCAACAAAGAATGATAATAAGTATGTATTAACGTTCCAAGATAACCTAACTAAATTTATTAAACTCAACTATCGTGAAAGAGTTTGTAGAGAAAATAATTTTGGAATACGGTATTTTTGACAAAATATTAACGAATCAAGAAACAAACTTTTTAAGTAACGTGGTTAAAAACAGTTGCAAATTATTAAAAATAGAAAAAATGCAAACGACCACGTATCACTCACAGAATAATGATGCGCTTCAACGCTTACACACAACGCTCGCGGAGTATTTAAGGCAATACATTAAACCGATTAATAAGATTGGGATAAATGGAAGCCTTCTATAACTTGCACGTATAATACAACCCCGTATACCAGCACAAGTTACACTCCATTTGAGCTATTATGCGGACATGAAGCAACATTACCTTCTACGACATACATCTATCACCCAAAGCTACACGCACCTTCAACGATTACGCCCAAGAATTAAAACAGAGACTACGCGCAGCAAATCAACTAGCCAGGGAACACATCAAGGAAAAAAGATAAAAAGCAAACGATCATACGACCAGAAAGTTAAAAGAATCCAATACCAAGTAGGTGAAAAAGTTTTATTATATGGTAGAACTATACGCCGAGGAATATAAAAGAAACTCGGCGATATGTGGATAGGGTTATATGAAATAATCCAGAAACACTCCGATGTTAATTATATAATAAAAAGAAGCCGAAACCCCCAATCACTCACGCAAAAGTGATTAAAACCCTACATTGACAACTAATGCAAAAATATACAAAAAAAAATAGAAACGAGAAGGGGAGGAAGAAAGGAAATTTTGTACATGCAACCACTCACCTATGCATCTTGAGGATTGCTCTCAGGTACGTCTGGCACAACGGGCTGTTGACGTCCGAAGCTACGTCAGACCATGGTGTTTAAAAGAACGCACCCCTCTACGATGGGCACCAGCATCGTCGGGCGACCCCGTCCGAAACCTACTCAAGGCCGCAGGTCCCCCAGGTGCACGCGTCGGGCTACCTTCGCCCCGAAAAGGAAATCGAGGTCGCCCTCGCGGGACCTGGGAAGGCTGATGGGTAATATGGGCCATGGGCCGCTCTACCTCCGGCCCCTGTCGAATATCCCCACAAAACGAACACTGGAAACTCTGGCGAAAAGGAACACCATGAAAACTAAACACACTAGTAGACAAAGAAAAAGGGAAATGAAAATAAAAAGAAGCACCTGCCCTAAGGCACGCGAGATGTAACAATCACAAACAAATTTCTCCATGATTATCCACCACAAACGGCCAAGAGAATATGAAGGCGAAGAAGATAAAAGTAGCAAAAATCAGAACGTGCTAGCAACAGAATACCTGAAGAAAACACATTTAACAGGCCATATATCACATATATGTATGAATTTGCACAAAATCGCGGAGAAAAATCTAGAACGAATATGAAAAACGATAGACAATATAAATTATGTCTATAAAATCACCGCTAACTCGTGACAAAGAATAATTCACTGAATAGATTACATAACAAAAATCTTATTCGGAATAATGGACGCAGATGATGAAAAGTTAATAAACGAACAATTAACCCTATTGGAAAGTAATCAACAAACAGTAAAGAATGCGATAGCAAATCAATTACAAGTCTTAAATAAAACAATAGGACATCTAAGCACCCTTGAAGAAATGTTAAAGGAAAACAATGGCATACTGATGACAAGTATAAACAAACTCTCGATGAAACAAAGTGAATTTAATAAAAAGAAGAAATAATTGAAAATTTTACAATTCCAAATGCCGTGATTACCTTATGCGTGATCAAGAAGATATAATAATCTATTTAAACAATATAAATCAAGGAAATTTGCCACAACAGATAACCCCAATAGAAGAAATTATTAAGTATTTTAAAGTAACAATAATACACCTACCTGAAGGCACTCATTTCCCAATTACCTTTTCAGTAGAGAATTGGCTACAAATAAGCAAATATATATCAATTAGCACGTACTATAAAAAGGGAAACATATTTACTATTTTAAATATACCATTGATAACTTGTCCTGCTTATAAAGTAGTAAAAACGATACCCCTTCCCGTACACGTACACGATAACATATTCGCGCTGACCAACGTCACAAACACAAAAAATCGCTGTCAATACGGAGAGTAATACATATTTAGTACTGAATGAAAACGAATTGAACGAATGTATACAGTTATAGAACCAATACACATGCTTTCACAAATCTCCGATATACCGTATACACTCCGACTCGCTGTGCGAGATCCATATGTATATCGTGCAAAAAACATCTCGAACTTGTAACATTAATTATATAAAAATAAACCAAACCGTAATTATTTCATTGTTAAGAAAAAACGCTTGGTTATGTTTAACACACAGCATACAACAAATGCTCACACATTATAAAAACAATACAGAATATCGAGAGAAAATATTAAAATCAGGAATAATTCAATTTCAACAGCAGTGTAGGCTAATAATAGATGATATTATAATACAGACTCAGAAAATGTTTGAAACCAATGAAATACAAATGAATATACCGGAATATAATCTGACGTTTTTGAAAGAGACCAGGTCAAATCAGAATAAAAATAATATAATACAAATCTTAAAACTAAAAAGGGTAATACAGAACGCCATTGAATTAATAAACCTAAGAAATAGGTTGACTGAATTACGCCAAGATCTAAAAAGTCAAAGTTTATTTGAAAAACATAAGTATTTAATTTATTTAACCGCGCCGAGTGGGAAAACGATTATAATTGTACTCATCGTTATAATTCTAATATTAAGAAGATTACATAATATTTCGGATAATAATCCAATTGTTATAAAACGAAATAGCGAAATAATGCAAGATGTAGAAATATGCCGCTGTAAATTTGAAAAAACACGTCGAACGAAAACCAACGGGTAAATATAATGCACACAAATAGGTATAATATAAACGATTATAACCAAAATATTGTCAACAGGAAAATTATTGTAAATAAAAACGTCGTTCCTATGTTTTCTTTAACCAATGGGGGAAGAATGTTGTATGCAGAACCATGGGACGTGTCGATTACCAATGTAGATCATGATCGCAGATCAAATTAATAATTAATAACGTTTGCAAGTTGTCACAATTACCAGACGTACTTTGCAAAGATGCAACTCTGCATTCTTCAGAATGCAATACCGGAATTAAGATATTGGGAGTATAAATTAGTTCGGTCCGTTTTCTTGTGGTCAAAAATGCATTTATTTCAGAACAAAATGAATGAACAGATTAATCAAAGTATTGTCCATTGCTGGCTACTACTTTTCCCAGGCAATTTTCGAATTTTCTCGAAAAAATGTCTCGTCTTTTGAGGCAATCCAAGTTAGGAGCCAATTTTTGATTTCTACGAAAGAAGTGAACCGGTGACCTACCAAATCGTGCTGCATTTGTCGGAACAACCAGTAATCAGAAGGAGCAATGTCTGGCAAATACGGCGGGTGCGGTAAAATATCCCACTTGAGCGTTTCCAAATAATTTGTTACGACTTTTGCGACGTGAGGCCGAGCGTTATCATGCAGAAGAATAACTTTGCCATGTCTTTGCTCGTTTTCCGGCCATTTTTCTCGTAATGCACGGCTCAAATGAATCAATTGTATCAGCCTGTACCGATGGCCCGTAATGAAATCGCTAAGTTGTAACAGAGTAATGCCTCCAATTCTCTGTCTTAGAATTTTTTTGGCTGTCCAGAACGAAGCTTGTCTTTAACGCTGAAATCACCATTCTTAAAACGTCGAAACCATTCCCTACTTCTGATCGGAATGCCCCGGCAACTGATAACTGAAATGACACGTCCAGGAAACTTCTCACGTAATAATGTAATCGTTTCACGGCACGTAACCTTATTCTGCTAAAAATAAACATCGTCTAAGTGCAGTTCTTCAATTTCAGGCCAAATAAATTCTGTCAGCAATTCTCTATAGCGCAATCCATTAAGTGTGACAGTGCAACCATCTTCATTTTCGAAAAAATATGTTCCAATGCTGCCGCGCGCCCTAAAACCGCACCAAACTGTCACTTGTTGTGGATGGAAAGGTTGCTCGTTAATCGCTTTTAGATACTCAATGCCCCAGATGCGGCAGCTTTGCTTATTGACATAGCCTTGAAAGTGGAAATGGGCCTCATCGCTCAAATTGATTTTCTTGAAAAAATCAATGTCAACTGTTTGTATTTCAAATACTCCATTGACGAACGTACGGCATTTTCCATGGTCCGCCGGCATCAATTCTTGTGTCAGTTGGATTTTGTAAACATGTAGACCAAGATATTTTTGCAAAATACTGTGCAGGCTGGTTGAAATGCCCAATTGCTACGAACATTTTGCAGTAGACAAACCAAGATTTTCCGCAACATTTTCAGCCGCAGCAGCAACGTTTTCGATTGATCTGACTGTTCAAGCACGAGTTGGGTTCTC
This sequence comes from Dinoponera quadriceps, assembly GCF_001313825.1. Classification (NCBI taxonomy): domain Eukaryota; kingdom Metazoa; phylum Arthropoda; class Insecta; order Hymenoptera; family Formicidae; genus Dinoponera; species Dinoponera quadriceps. The sequence continues at coordinate 37,224 of NW_014555106.1, read as the reverse complement.
TACATCGCTACGCCGGCCGAGACGTTCAAATTTATCGATTAAATTCACAAATGCTGGACGAGAAAGTGTTTCTCTGCGACTAAAACTGGCACGGATTTTGCGAACTGCCTCCGCGAAATTTTCACCGTGTTTGTAGTAAGTTATCACTATTTCTATGTGTTGCTCAAGCAAATATCCATTGTTACTAATCGCGCAGTTTTTACTCGACAACTGTCAAATATAACAACTCCATCTAACAGATACAAAATGCCGCAAAACTTAAAATGAAACCTCTTAATGGAAAACCCTATAATGTCACATGATATATTTAGACCTTTTTTATATGAAAACGTTATGGTTTATGAAACCGTTGCCCGCCATGTAATGATAAACGAGGATTATTTTTAAACACCCGTAAAATCATTTTGTCTTTTTTTTTTCGTCTTTTACACAGAACCACCGGCAGGTCATCAACGTTTTTCACGTCAAAATAGCAACCCACTTACAAATATCTTAGACTTTTTCATGTACTTAGCAGCCGCTCCGTACGACATTTTGGTCCTTTTGGATGCAAACATAGAAACACGGCTTCGTAACATGATGTGTGCACGGCACTCATGGTGAAATATGTCCTTCTGTAACTAAGCTCAAACGACAACCAAGGCTTTCTATACAACGCATCTTGAGAGAAGTGTCCCGCTACCTGCTCGCGTTCAGATCCCCCATCGAACTGTTTTCAAGAAAAAGTTTCATCGTTCACGCTCTTGTCAAACAGGCCGTATAAAAAATAACTTTAAATTTTACTTAAAAAACGCAGAAATTTTCCGAACAACCTAATAAATTCCATCAAAGAAAAAATGCAAGGTAATAACGCAAATGTTGAAGCATGTGAATCCATTTGCTACAGTCTACAATTAAATAATTTGGCCAACAAAATTGAGGAAAAAAGGACTATTTACTGAGCAAGGAAGTGGGAGAGTCATTTTGCTGCACGACAACACAAGGTCGCACGTTTCCCAGACCACTCGACAAACTATCGTCAACTTGGGCTGAGAAGTTTTCTCGCACGCGGCGTACTCTCCTGACTTGTTGCCTTCACATTATCATCTATTTTGGTTGATGCAGCACTCCTTAGCAGGACAGCGCTTTTGCGATATGGCAGAAATACTAAAATGACTCGATAAATTTATTGCTTTCAAATCGATATCTTTTTTGACAAAGGAATTCGAAAATTATTTAACATGAGACAGAAAATTATAGAAAATGAAAGAAAATATTTTGAAAATTAATTTGTATTCACTAAATTACGTGATTAACAAATAAAATCTTAAAAATAACTAAATTTTTTGCATATACCTAATAATATAAGTCTGTTATTTTTGCCCCGAAAATAATTAATGTTATTGCTTTTGATTTCCATTCATTTTTTAGGTTGTTCGAAAAGTTCGTTGCAAATTTTCAACGTAAGTTTAACACGCTATATTTTATTTACTGAGTAACTTTACTGAAGTAAGTATGTTCTAATTTCTTCAATGACCGTAGCCCATCTCTCAGGTAGCTGCATAATGATTTTGCTCTAAAACAAAGGGTTCTTACGGGCGAAAAATTGATCGAGGTGCATTTTTACGACTTCTAAAGACTCAAAGAAAATTTTTTGAAGAAAGAAATAGATAGTAGTTAAATGGGACAATATTGGGAGAATATGGGAGATAAGGAAGAACATTTCAGTCAAAGGTCAACAACTTTCAAAGGATGTACATTGCAACATAAGGTCTGGCGTTATTGTGGTGAAAGACAATTTTACGCCTGTTGACCAATGCAGGGCGCTTCTGTGCGATGTCAGCCTTTAATTTATCCAACTAGAGGTTGTACTTCACCGTATTGCTGGTCTCATTCGACTGAAGAAGCTCATAATACACCACACCTTTGAAATCCCACTAGGTGTTAAGAAGGACTTTTTTTGGATGAAGCCCCGGTGTTTGACTACTGTTTATGAGTAGCGTCTCTGGTTCTCCACGATATCTTGCGGCTAATATTATTGTATAGAATCTAAGTTTCATCCCCCGTTATAATCTTTTTCAGAAAAGGTTCCTTCTGATGTTGAAGCAACATATCGCAGATATTCACACGTGTTATCAATTGCTATTCGCCCAATTCATGTGACACCCAGACATCCAGTCGAGTATCCTAATTACAAAAGAGAAAGACGAATAAAAGTGTAGCAACATCTGAAATGTATGAATGGCGACAGAATATCATAGAAGGAAAGCTTCTTTGCGAGATCCGACTATATTTAAATTTTACAATTTGTTCCATCTTAGTAAGCAAAAGATATTAAGAGTTTATATCTAGTCGTGAAGTCAAGAGAAACGAATTTTCGTAAAATTTGACTAAAAAAATATTTGTACATTTTTGTACAAAAGTTTTTGTATTTAAAAGAGTATATTTGACAAAATTTTCCTAATTCTTTAATGCAAAAATATTAATAAATGATACTTATAACCGATGTTCGAAAAGCCATTTTTCCAAAAGCGATTTGCGATGAGCTGTGTTGTTTGGAAATAATCTGAAATCAAAAATTTGAAAAGATTTGGTTAATACGTGAATTTATCTGTACTTTGACCCTTTGCACTCGAGCGGCGCCGATATAGCGCCCGGCCGATTTGAAGCGTCAACTCGAGCGGCGCTACTACGGCGCTCGTATTGTTTTCTGCGAAAATCGCTCAAATGGTGGCGTAAGCTTTTTTTTGGGACATGGAAACTTGCCTGATCAATTCCTACATTCTTTATAAACTAAAAAAGAACAAAAATGGGAAAAAGCCACTCATCCATTTGCGATTTCTAAAGACATTTGTCGAGCAATTGAGAGGATCATATTGTCAGTATCGTGAGCAAGCGTCGATGCATTGCATACTGATGAAACCCGACTAAATGGGAAGCTTCACATAATACTAAAAGGGCCAAAAAGGGACTGCAAGGTTTGCTCTGACCGTAACATGCCTGGCGGTAGACGGGAAATAACATATTATTGTGATACGTGTCCAGATAAACCTTGGATGCATCTTGGTCATTGTTTTACGAAATATCACACGAAAACTAATTACAGAGTGTAATATTTACCAAATTTTGTTGTATTCTATTTAAAAATTAATGAATTGGTGAAATTTTATTATTTGTATACGTTTGTTTGAGCATAAATGATTTTAAAGTACCTGTAAAATGCTTCTCTAATTTAGCCGAAATCGTCTCGAGTTGCTGGTTCGCGCGAGCGAAAAAGGCCTCGAGTGCAAAGAGTTAATTGATCAATATTCCGAAACATTAAATTGCGACATAATTCAAAGACTACTCCAAGTTATAATTTCGATTTTCGTTAAAAAAGGACATTTTTCTTCCATAAAATAAAATGTACACTTTAAAAAATGTTCTTTTATAAAAGAGTAAATCTTAAGGAAGACAAGAACACAAAATGTGAAATAGATTAGTGCAGCGGTTTTTAAGATATCTCACTCACCGACTGGAAAACGTAGTTTTGAGAAAAACGCGTTTCAAGTTTCAAGTACATTTTACACTAAATTAAAAAATTTATTGAACTTACACATAGTGATCTATTCCAGGTCTATTTAGTACATCTTCTACTGAAGTTGTTGCCTCTAAAACATCAATTTAACGTTGCCGAAGACATATCCATTCATGGCGGATATTCTCATACGCGTGGTAGTCAGATACATTTATGCGCTCAGCGTATTCTCTCTCCGCATATTTGTGGGCGTTTGGCTGTTACTTGCTCCCGTAGATTATAATATGTAGTAATGCTGCTAAACCTTCATTAAATACGCAAGCAACGATGTATATGGTTGATTCGATAATAATTTTGCCATTTGAAATCATTTTCGGACTGATTTTTCAGATCAGTTATTTATAATTTTCGTTATTGTACTAAGTCAAACCATCAATACATCTTCCGAGAAAAACATCTTTACTAAAATCTTTATGGATAAGATTGATTGCAGCCAAGACATCTGGAGGTAGAGTTCTATAATCAGGCTTTAATGAGACAAGTTCTCCATTTGATGAAGCACGATGCCAATACTATGATTTAACTCCAGTCGAGCACTTGTTATAATATGGTTTGTTATCTACAGAGTTGTAATGATCATATGTTGCCCGTGTTATAAATATTTTTGACTGAATTATAATACCGTCATATCGCTAAATCATAATGTACAATTATATTATATTATATTAATATACGGAGAACAATTATATTAATATACAATTAATTAATTGATCATTTTTTTCGTTAGTTTATTTTTGCTCCCGAGTTCTTTAGTTTCCTTTTGCACTTGTACAGAAGAGTCCCCATCTTTGTTGGAGATGTGCAATACATTCTTTTTAGTAATAGGAGTTTCAAGGATCAAGGAATATTATAAGGAACAACGTTTATAACATCCATATATGTTTTAGAATACATGAATCGTCATTAGCGATATATAGTAATTTGTGTATTTTATATAATTTTTCTATAAACGGTGGAACATTTCTGTGATCGCATCCACTTCTATTTTACTCAACAATCCTCGACGATTTACCTAACAATCTTATTTATATACGAGGTCTGTTCAAAAAGTATGGCGAATTTTGAATTTCCGCGGGTTATGTATATTCGATTTTCGATTTTTTTGTGACGTTATGTTGTTACTCATGTCCCTCACTTATGCCGACAAGTTCGGCCATTTTGAATATTCAGTTTATATTTTACAGCTGTTTTGCTTGGACGTGTTTTGGCTCGTCTTCGATTTTTGTCTATTCTAAAAAATGGATCAAAGAATATAACAAAATTAAGTGCGCGGATGCATTCCGAATGTTGACTGTGGTATATGGTGAAGCTACCTTGGACCGAAGCAACTTTTATCGGTGGTACAAAATGTTCTCAGAGGGCCGAGAAGATGTGAACGACGAAGAGCGTGCCGGACGCCCGAGCACGTCAACAACAGACGAAAACATTGATGGAGTGAAAAAAATAGTATTGACCAATCATCGAATCACCGTTAGAGAAGTTGCTGAGGACCTAAACATATCGATTGGCTAGTGCCATTCGATTTTTACTAATGATTTGGGCATGNATTCCGAATGTTGACTGTGGCATATGGTGAAGCTACCTTGGACCGAAGCAACGTTTATCGGTGGTACAAAATGTTCTCAGAGGGCCGAGAAGATGTGAACGACGAAGAGCGTGCCGGACGCCCGAGCACGTCAACAACAGACGAAAACATTGATGGAGTGAAAAAAATAGTATTGACCAATCATCGAATCACCGTTAGAGAAGTTGCTGAGGACCTAAACATATCGATTGGCTAGTGCCATTCGATTTTTACTAATGATTTGGGCATGAGACGGGTCGCCGCGAAATTCGTACGAACGCCCCTGCTCACACATCGTTGCTTGTGCGCGAATTTTTGGCCAAAAACAACACACTAATGATGCCGCAGCCACCGTATTCCCCAGACCTGGCCCCCTGTGACTTTTTCTTGCTCCCGAAACTGAAAAGGCACATGAAAAGACGACGCTACGCTACGATTGAGGAGATAAAGAAGGCATCGAAGGAGGAGCTAAACAAGATCACAAAAAATGATTTTTTGAAGTGCTTCGAGGATTGGAAAAAACGTTGGCACAAGTGTATAATATCTGATGGGGATTACTTTGAAGGATACAAAATAGATATTCATGAATAAATAAATAATTTTTGAAAAAACACAAAATTCGCTATTCTTTTTGAACAGACCTCGTATCTCAAACCATTTTTCGTATTCTACAGAATCTTCATTTTTATACCAAAATTTTATTCCAAAATTCACTAATTTTCCATTATAGATTTTTCACAAAAAGTTAATAACTTTGCCATTGTGTAATATGCGATATTACAAGAAACACTAATTAAAGAAATAATTTTTTCACATTCTGTCATTGGACAGTTAATTCAGTTGTTTTACATATGTTTTTTTTTTTAAGCATTTGCTACTTTTTCTTTCACAGCATTTTTAAAAAGCATTTGAACAATGGTTTAAATTTAACCATGCATATGTTTTATGATCATATCACGTACTCTGATAAAAAATTTGCGGCATGTCCATCAAGCCGTAAACCTTTTGAACAGTTTTTAATCACAATCTTAGTAGCTTCATTGCAAATACGAAATGCCAATTTATTTTATATGAATGTAAAAAGAATTCGAAGAATTATATTGAGGTTCGCGGTTATCACATATCAATGTAATCTTAAATTCAAGGCAGCATGTACTTGCAGTTTGAATTTTAATATTTCTATCGCACTGTATTTAATAAAATTTGAAAACTGCCGCAGAAACGATGATAAAGTTAAAAATTCTATATTCAATATTACTATATTGCGGCATAATCTCTTTTTGCATTTTAATTTTTCTTTGCACATGCAATAAAACTGTTTTTACTACGCTCCACTGTTCTCGGATTATAAACATTCTCCCTTCTTTTGGCTTCGAATATTAAAAATGATCTAATTTTCTTGAATTTCTCGAACCTTTTTCACGAACCATAATTTTTTAAAACAAGAAAAAATATAGAAATGTATGTTCGACTGTATGGCTCAACATCAACTGCAATATTGCTAGTGTTTCCGGGTTTCATGTTGGTTGGTCTGAAAATCCATGGATTTTGCTATTAAAATGTCTTAAAGAACCTTTCGTATTTACTAACACAAATATATACTTTAGTAACATACAATAATAACCTACAGACAGAAAAAAAGGACGATGTTCGTTCCCTCCTGCTACGCTGTGCCTGCGCGGAGAGTTTCGACGAACGTTTACTTAAGATCGAATATCTTCGTAAAATTAAAAAAGAATCAACTTAAAACTTTTAGGTAATATTTCTCACAATATATACTTCATTTTTTGAAAATTTCTAGCGAGGTATAACCCATTATGTCAGTCTTATAAAACAATTATTTTATGTGGATATTATAAACATTTTGACATAATATTTTATAAATGATTTTAATCCGTGTTATTTGATACTATAATATTCCTAAGTATTAAAACCATAATATAGAAATATTAATATATCAATATTATTTTTAACGTTTGTATTAAATATTGTTAACGATAATGTATATAATATTGAGAATAATATATTTATAAACGTTGCATGCTACAAGATATCATTATAATAACGTTATGTTAATGATTTCTTGCTAATTGGGATGTTTTCTTGTACAAAAAAACGTTTTGCTAAATTAATTATAGATTTGTTTTTATTTTATTATACCATGTTACAATCAATCCTAAGTCCTGTTATAACCTTGGGGGTGAAAAAAATCTTAATAAACTTCGATCTTCATAAAATTTAATTTTTCTACTTAAATATAAAATATGGTTAAATTTTATTCATCTTTTAATATAACTAAAGAATTTGTTTACCTTATGGAAAAAAAAGTTTATATGTAATCAAACCAATGAAAGATATCGATCCTGATAAGCAAAATGTTACTTTTCTTTTAGGTCTTCACTCTTTATTGTACTTAACACGTTGTGTACTGCGTCAATTTCACATGAGTTTCAATTCATGCCGTATAAACCACCGATAATTTTCGATTACCTCATTTATTATATTTTTCATTATATACATTTATGAGATATATTTCATAATATTTATAAAACTACAAAATCATCATTATATAAGGGAAAGAAGTTACAAAATATAACAAAATATGTGTTACGCAGCCTGAATTGAAAGTTCAACATGAGCCCCCGATGACCCAGACACTAAAATGTTAAGTTTCTAGCTTTAATTGAAAATATATAAAAACGTTCGTTGAAATTTTCCTGATTGAGGTATTAATATATTCGGTACATATAAATTGCAGAATTTCTGAATCAGATGAATATTTATTTTAACTGATAGCTGAAGTTGTCAATTTTTAAATTTGTAATCGTTTTCCCCACATATTGTGTATTACTTTAATTTATTTTCGCGCTTATTTCCACTATATAGAAGCACTTGTAATTTAATGCAACCAATATGATGTGAGTTTTCCAGAAATATGTCAATATTTTACTGGCAAAATTCTCAAATAGCGCAGTTAAACATTTACTCTTGCGATTTCGAGTACCGGAATTTTCACTATTGCTTCCAGATAAAATATTGCCACCTTTTACTCGTTTTGAGACAGATTTCACTCTAAGAAATTCATAGAACGATAAACCAGTGGAAAGAATTCGATTCCCGCTCTTTTGACACGCGACCTTCGCTTTCTTCCTCCTTATCTTCTAACTTTTCCTTCACGTGGACATGCGTCCGAAAACATCATAAGAACCGATTCTTCGTTCTCTAACACACTAAGCACGATCCGTTTTCTCCTGTCGAAAAGCGGATGGGGTGATTTGTTAGCCACGCGCTCGAGACTGCGCCCTCGGCTGCGTTTGCTGCATTCTTGGCGGTGCGTATCTTCACTGCTCTCCGGGTCCAAACGACGACGAGACGGCCGATCAGAAACCGAGCAGATGCGGAGCGCATTAATTTTAATAAGTGTGAATCCAGCGCTCGGCGAGGCGCTATGGCAATACTTACGAGAGGCGGTACTCTCTTCCGCGGACAGGGGGGCTACTCTTATATTTTACGTTAGGAATTATATAAATATACTAAGGAGAGTCTCCTAGAGGATTCACGAATTATCAAAATCAATGGTCGGAGGAATCGCTTCGTCGCGTCGCCTGCCTTCTCTCTCTCTCTCTCTCTCTCTCTCTCTCTCTCTCTCTTTTATCAGGATCGGTTCCGGCATTTCCGGTTTTGCACGTCGTGTCGGCAGCTCTGCGTCTCCTCGTCGAACTCCGTGCCTTTCTCGCACACAAACCGGAAATCCAATACTTGTCGCTTCGTGAAGCCAGGCGAACAGTAATGGAACAGACGACAGTCTCTAGTATCGCCATAGAAGCGGTACATCTCTTTTTCCAGGCAATTGAAACTCAGGTGTTTTCGAGGAGTATTCATGGTGTTCCGGCTGCTCGGTCGGAAGACAGTCGATTCAGTCGATTCCGCCGGCACGTGGAAATAGTCATTTTCAGCGTTGGATGGGACAGTCGTCAAGGATAAAACCGAGATCGGACGTTCACTGAGGACCGGCAGAATCTCGCTGATAACTTCCTGTGGATGAACTTTGGTGGAAGCTGTCGTAGTGGACTCGGCTTCTTTCGGATTTATTTCGCTGTTTGTTTTGATGTACGCGGACATTTCAAGAGGCAACGTCGTCGGCGCAGCAGCCGTCGTAAGAACATCGATACTTTCCGTAGTCTCATATAGTTTGCTCTCTGCTTCCTTCGCTGTCTGCTCGGTAAAGGTCGCGAAAGTAGATATTCTGGTCAAAGGATACGGAGTGATAGTCTGGATTTCCTCAGTAGAAACGTGGAAGTCCGGGTTTCTAGAAGAATTGACAGGAGAATCTTGTTCGGATGGGCTTGGAAGTTGGTCCTCCTTGTTTACGTTGTCCTTCGCAGACAAATTAAAAAATAAAGGCTCTTTCGCCTCTACTTTGCTCTTTAGCACGTTCTCCTCACTCCTATTAGACTCCGTTAATATAGCCGTCATCGTGGTCGTCGTTGTCGTTTTCGTCGTCGAGGTCGCCATTAACGTCATCGCTGCCTTCGTTGCCGCTGTCGTCACTGACATCGTGGTCAAAGGTTCTGTAGTGGTATCTTGATCGTCCGGATATGACTTGTCGGTAATCGTAGTAGCTAAGGTGCTGGTAGTACTGGTGGTGGTAACAGGTTTACGTGATAAAAGAGGTAGTTTTCTGATGACCGGCTTCGGCGCCAGTTCATTGTAAGATTTGGGCGGCTTTGCCGGTTTTGGATTGTACAAGCCCAACCTTGGTTTGATCACAACTGGAATTGGGGTTGTCGTGGGTGGGATGTAGGCGTAAGTTCTCCTGGCGGAATTGGGCTTGAAGAGCTTCGGCGGCATAGCACGAGAAATATTGGTCGTCGATCGAGGTGTAGTCGTGCTTGTAGTGGTAGTCGCCGTTGTCTGGGACGTTGTCATAGACGTTGATTCTATCATAAAAGTCGTAGATGATGTTGTAGATGTCGTTGTGGATGCAATTGTAGATGCCGTCGTGGATACTGTCGTAGGTGTGGTTGTAGACGCCGTTGTTACAGTAGACGCTGCTGTAATGGTTGACGAAGTCGTGGTCGAGTCTACAATTTCCTTGATACTCACGAGTTCCGTGACCGCCTCTATGTGTTCTGCATGAGTTTCCGCTTCGACATTGTCATCCACTTCGGTGCTTCTCTCAAAACTCGTTGCGGACGCATCTTCCTTCTCTTGATTCTTCTTCTCTATATTGCTCTTCTCTTTGTCATCATCCAACTTAATGTCAAATATGAAATGCTTATAATCTTCTCGTTCGTAATTATCATCCACATATTCGTATTCGTTGATGTCGTAGGGTCTCGAGGCCACCGACTCTTTGGCTTTCGTGTCCTCGGTGTGATCCAACCCGGGTAGCTCGTCCGTGAATTTTAGAACGCCCTCAGTGCTGCTTTCAGTCTCTTTTTCTCGCTCAGTCGAGTTTTCCACGTCTTCTCGGAGATCAACGTACTCATCAGAACTCGTGTAATCCGCTGGCACAGTGGAGTACTCAATGCTCTCTGGCTCCTTATAATCCTCTTGGATGCTGGCGTCAGTACGCGCGTTTTCTTTAGATGATCCCGTTGTGTCCTGATAATGGTTTAACTCCTCCTCGGAAGTCGACGCTTCCTCTCGGTCTTTCGCAGTCGTGAAGTCATTCTGTTCGTCTAGGTCGTCCTTCGAAGACTTCTCACTTTCATCCTCTTGGCAAGACGAGTCCTCTTGATATGTCTTATTCTTGGTGTTAACCGTGATTTCCTGAGGAAAGGATATTTTATTGTACATTTCTTCCAAGTCCTCCTCGGACATCTCGTCATTTGTATTCGCGTCGAACTCGTCGTTCGTAGTCGATTCGTGAACCCTAGAGGAAGATTCCTCGACGGACGATTCTTTCTCTCCGGAGGCATTCGCGACCTCCATCGATTCCCCCTGAGTACTTTGCGTCTCTTCTATGTTTCGTGAGTTCTCGGTGAAGTTGATATCTTTCAATCTGGCGTTTTGCGTATAATCCGGCGATTCTGTTTCGGACAGTTCTTCTTCGGATTCGTTGTCCTGCTGCTTTGAATGTTCAACATAGTCCTTCGCAATTTGATAATCGAACGATCGCTTTAACTCCTCGATTTTGCTCACGTTGTGGCTCTTGTCATCTTGAATACTCTTGATAATGTCAATACTGTACATAATGTCGTGTTGGCCAATTGCTCGTGTGTCCACTTCTTTAGAAGTTTGCAATTCTAATTCCTCGTAAATGTGACTGTCGGTTTGCACGACAACTTGCGTCTCGAAAGGCACGGTGGGTGGAGGCGTGGTAGTAGTCGTGCTGGTGGTACTGGTTGTGCTATTGGTAGCAGTAGTGGTTATTGTTGTACTATTCGTCGTTGGCGTCGTCGATTGAAATACTTCTTTCTGTTGACGGACTGCCTCCGTTGTTTCGACGCGATCTGTCATTTGCTGTTTCACTCTGGAAGATAAACGTCTCTTCGAAGACCTCGGTCGAGAGCCCTTTCTCCCAAAGCTGGGTTTTCCCATGGGATCCTTCGCGCTTTCCTGCCTCGTCATTTCTCGAGGAACTTCCGACTGGCTTGTTGCGTCGCTCGTCGGAGAACGCGACTCTTGAACTGAATCAACTTTCTTCGTCACATGTCGTGTGATATGTTCGTCGTACATGGCCTTAGACGAATTCTGCGAGTGGGATTTCGTCTCTTTTTCAATGATAATCTCAATTGGCACATCAGCCTTAGAGATTTCTGCGTCGTCGGAGCTTGAGAACGAGGCTTTCATTTTGTCATCGTCGTTGTCAAATATTATGACATCAATGACGCTTTCATGAAACCCGTCTTCGTCGGAACGAGCGGCTGTTGGTGGAAGCTGACCATTAATTTTAAAGTCGAGTTTAGTTTCTGATTTCAAAGCACTTTCGACACGTTTCTTTTCAATAACCATTTTCTCGATATTAGTTTTGTCGTTCGAATCTTTGTTACTCGCCTCGTCATTAAACTCCTCCTCCTTACTAGTATCTTCTTCTTCAGTTAAATCTAAATGTTTCGCAGCTTCCGTTTTCAGGTCCTTCAAAGAGTCCAACCTTTTCATCGCGTCCTCCGTCTGCTTTTCGGACTTCACGCCGAAAGTATTGCCGTCCTCTTCACTGACGCGATCGGTCTTATTTTCAATTCCCTCCGCAACACCACTGTAAACAGAATCTACGTTGTACACTTCGTCTCTGAACAGAATGTCGCGAAATTTCATAAGGCTCTCCTTAATGTCCCAGAGATTTCTGTTGTTGTCTTCGGCACCCATCTTTTTCCCATTCGCCACGTTGTCTGCATTCCTACGAGACTCGCTCTCCTTCGGATCGTTTCCTCGACGGCTGTTTACATCGTAAACGAAATGATATGCTTGATCAAGTGATCGTCTCTTTCTCTTTTTCTTTGCAGATTTCACGTTGACGTTTTTGTTTTTTAGAATTCGGCGATTTTTGCGAATTTTCGGCACATCACGGTAGAAAGGATCGAAAGACTCATCGCCTTCCTTGTAGTCGTCATAGCTGACTGGTATCGTCGGCAACGGTAGCGTCACCAGCTGCGTAGTGTTCAGTGGCCTGCCGGACTCGTCGCTCACGCTAGCCTTTGCAGTGACGATCACCCTCGACTGCGAGGACAGCAGAGGCGATGGATTCTGCACGATCCTTTGTATGTCTGGCGACGGCAAGTTAAGAGTGATTTCGTGTGGTTTCAGTTGCGGTATCGTCAGACTCGGCGATACGTGGATATGTTGGGTGATCTGCTGAGTAATCGATTGCGACTGCGAAGGTTTTGGTGAAGGCCGCGGCGTCGGGTAGAAGGATCTCACGGTGGTCTGCATGGTGGCCGGAGTCGGCAGGAAGTTGCTGGGAATCCTCTGTTGCTGCGACCCTTGACTTTGTTTTGTTTGCAACGTGCGGGACAATTCCTGCTGGCTCTGGATCGGTGATATCGACAGCTTGGAGACCTGAAATGCGGATCAGAAGATACGTAATGTCGACCGTAATTGTTTCTTTTTCAACGCGTTCGATATTGCATTGATTTTGGCTAATAAAAGGAAATAGTATAACTTATAAGTAAATTAACAAAAATGCATTAAATACACTGTGAGAAAAATATTGCAAAAAGTATGTTTTAGGTAAATATTAAAAATATATTTATTAAAAATTCTAAATTTTTTTATTTAAATAGAATAAATAATTGATTTAATAAAAACTACGGTTTTATAAAAATTATAAGTATTTTTTTTGAAACGGTTGATTTCTCCGAAGCCGGTGTTCGGTGCGAAATATCGAACTCGCGTTTTCTGAGTGTCCGAGGCTAGCTCGTCTGATTTCCGGGATTGGTTTTTGATCGCGGTATGTGTTTAACGATATTTACGGTATTTAAATCTTGAAATACACACAGTATACGGTATTTGACTAACAGTGGGTGCAAATCTACATTGCGGATGCTACATTGTATACAGATTACGGTTGATGATGAGCACGGTATTTACATTTCGAAATGCAAAGTGCGGTTAACGGTGCACATTGTATTTACATTACGATAGTCAATACACGGTTAACGGCGAGCACGGTATCTATGTATAATGCAACATATACAGTTGACGCTGAGCACAGTATTTACATTTAGGTATATGAGATGCGGTTAACTGTGAGCATGATATCTACTCATGATGTATGATACACGGTTGACGCTGAATACGGTATTGATATTTCGATAATTAGTATACAGTTAATGATGAACATGATATAAGAGAGTTTTACGCGTATTACACAATGTTACAGATGCGAATTTTACAGTTTCGGCGGTAGCTCTGTCGACGGGCGGTCAACTGCGGTATCGGCACTAGAGTGCCACAATCTGGAAATAGTGGTAGCGAGGTCGAGAAAATTCGGCGGAAGCTGCGAATGCACCATCCCGAGACTTGCTCAGGCGAATTGAAATCGGTTGCAGCGAATGCACGGCGAAGACGACGAATATACCACCTTGTTTGTGATACCGGTGTAGGTTGGTAATGGTCGTGCATTGCAGCAAACTCACGGCTGAAACAGCGAACACACGACACCAATGAGCGCAGATCAAGGATTCCAGGCTGCGAACATACTATTTCCTTAGGAACCGGAACTTGGTGCCGCGTGTGCGGCTGTCAGTGGCCAGTGAGGCTCGCTGCTAAGAGTATGGCGGAGCACATAAGAGAGACATCTTGGCCGCACTCTTTTGTTTGGTGTTTATTTAGTTACAGTCTGTTCACAAGAAAATGTACGACCTTACTACAAAACGGTTGACCATAGTACCATCTATTTTATGATATTGGAAAGCCTGGAGGATACCTGTCTGCACAATGTATACTTTGTTGTCGTTCCAACGTCATAGATTAGTAATATGGAAATTTTCAAAATCAGTGCCAAGTATTTCAAGCGTTATGAGGGAGTGTTTTTAGTTTTGTATGCAAAAGAACCAAATTATCTTATGTTCAGGTCTAAAAAGTGGCCAGAAAGTCAAAGGACAATTAAACAATAAACAATTAAGCATCAAATTAAGATCTATGTTTGGAGATGTTTCTATACGTGTGGTTTTAGTAGTTTTTTGTACCTTATTTATTTACTGATAACTTAAACGCTGAAATAATGCGCTATATTTATCAGAAATATTTGACATTTGCCGAGAAATTTTATGGGAAAACATAAACAATTGGGAGAATCAGGCAGATAACGATTACAAACATCGGAGTCGCACAGAATATAAAGCTAAAAATTGCATTACCACAATTGATTGGTCCGCATCGTCCCGAAGATACGAATTTAGAATGTGTGGTCTTACATAAAGCACAAAATAAGAAGGAAACCTATCTCTATTTTTAAAGTTGTCCAACCAAAATCAGGAAGTTATGGCGCTCTGTATTACTTGAATATTTAAAAAAATTAATCAAAACCATACCAAGAAAACGCCAAGCCATGGTATAATTGAAAATGGAAGCGATTGGTTACCCATTTGGCGACCATTAGTAGGTAATTACATTATATGTCTTTATATCTACCTTAATATACTAATATAATGGAATCATTTTCTTTTAGGTTGTACATTCTCGATATTCTGCCCTATATTTTGGAACAGACTGTATATGAACTACGAAATTTATTTGTGTTATAATAATTAACTTATTGTCGGACGTAGATTGCGCTTGTTTTGTTCTAGTATAATTGAAAATTAAACGAATTCACAGATTGAAATTCGATTTAAATTATACTTAGTGTCCCGATCGGATGGAATACTACCCAGTTAATATAATGTTGCTATGTAACTTATAAGTAACAAATTATGAAACGAATTTGTTATAACAATTATATTACAGTTATGTAATTTAATTATTTATTTCTACATAACTGCTCAGTTAGTATATTTGGTTGCTATCGTATAGGATGCGTCAGCTAAATCTGGACAAAATAAACAATGTATTTTATCAAAAGTTTATTTGTTAAACATATAAAATTTTATAAAAACCTTTCTTCGTGTCATTTGGGTAACCGTTATAGACAAAAATTACATAATGTAATCACCGTTTGCCGCAATTACTGCCTCGATTTAGGACAATTGCACGCCCTTTGCAACGCCTTTTGCAATGCCGGCTTGTCTATTTTGAAGAATGATGCTTCAAGAGCAGCCTGAAAAGATGCCACATTAGGTTGTCTCGATTTGTTACTGAGCCTTTCAATCACGCTCCACACATAATAGTCAAACGAATTTAAATCTGGATTATTCTGAAGCCAAAACTTTTTGCTCCAAAACGAAGTTGTACGACAGCCAGTTTTGGACCAAATGACACGTGTAAGCTGGTGCGCAAATCCAATTGGAAGATGTAAGGCTTCCCGGAAGCTGCAGGCCAGTGTCCATTCATGGCTTGACTACTGATGTCAAAACGCGTACATATATTTCCTTTGTAACAGTTTTTCCCTTATTAAAAAAATGTGGCTGCATGACGTCATCTTCGCTGACAACGCTTAGGACGTGAACACTGGCTGGAAACTTTGTCTTAGCTACAACGGGGACATCTTCGGGGTCATAGGCGAGCCCAGGATCGTTCCTACGGTTCACTTTGCGTCGACAGTAAACATTTTCTAGTCAAAAAAATATCTGAGGCGTCCTGCTGTTTCGTTTTTTAACGAACACACATGCAAGTTGGAACGAGCAACTCTCTTCATTCTAGCAGCTTCAGACAGCATCTGTCGTACATTTATGACGTTTGACTTATATCGTGGATCCTATTTGGCGCATGGTAGCCTCACTCACGCCCAACATTGTCGCTAATTTCCTAAGAGACTGCCCTGGGTCTTCTGTGATCAACTCTTAGGCCCTTTAGGCAATTTCCGGCGTCCTTGCCCTCTCTCTTGAATGGCTCTTCCTCGACAAAGTTCTAGAACCTTCCGACTTCTGCAAAGCCTTATATTTAGCGAAAATTTCGTAAACTGTCGATTTCGCATATTTAAAGGATTCAATTATTTTGGCCAGCGTACATCAAGCGTGAAGACTTTCAATAATTGCCGCTTTTCGGTTATATTACATGTTCGATCGTGACTGCTCACACTGTCATTTTGAAGTTATGTTCGTTCAGAACATAGTTTTGGCTTACTCACACACAAATGCCAATTTAGCGCTGAAATAAAATGTGGCCGGAAATTTAAACTGAAATTTGACCGGATTTAGCAGGCGTACCCTTATGACATGGATTGGATTGGACATAGTGTTGTGAAAAGCGAAGACGCGATCTCTCCTATCAGTGAACTCGCTGCTGCTACTAACATATGTATAGCATATATCCATATAATCGTGAAGCAAAGTATAGTGTAGCAATCATAAAGTAAAGTGTAGATAAATTAAGGACCACAATATCAATAAAACTTCTCTGTGAGTAATAAGTAGCATTGGATTCTTTTCCGTGCTATGTTTATGAGTGAGTTGAGAGTTATACAGACTGACAATAATTCTTTGTTAGTTCTCGTCTCACCACCGGCGAACAGATCACGGCGGTAAACAAAATATTTTATCGCACTACCGAGAGATATCCTCATTCATTTGACCCGCAAGCGCCGTTCCAGCGTTGCATTACTCGTCATTCGGATAAAGAAGGATTTCGAAGATTCAAAAGATTTGTAGCAATAATGCAATAAAACCAGCCCCCACTTTTTACACGTTTTTTATCCGCTTATGAATAAATGAGAGCGGTCTCCACGCTTGAAAACGGGCAACAGGGCTAAAAAGAATGAATATATCCTCGCGCATGTATATAAATTGCAAATAATAATTGTGCTCGTATCTGAATATAATAATTTTAATATTAGTATATAACAATCTCCCAGAAGATTCTCCACCTTGACATGGTGGAGTGGCTTACGGTTGCATGCTGGTCTACCCGTTTAGGATAGTCGCACATGCAACCAACGAAAAGGAACCCCTTAAATCATGTTAGCGACCATGCCGAGGACTGCGTATAGAGGAAGCTGTATTTTAAATGGTGCCTCCCGGATACCGTGCGACCTCCGAGTAGTATAACACGCGCCAATCTTCAGGTCGCAGCTGAGAATCCGGACAAGACCGCTAGTCCGCATTCTCGTGAGAGCAAAAAGGGATCCTGACAAAAATAACTTTAATATAGCTCTCGAGTGTCTAACTACTTTATACAGCAAAAACACAGAGAAACAAGGTGCGGGGACAGAGAAAAAAACCCGCTATAAAAAGCAGTTTCTGAAAGGAGGACCAGAAGAACCCCTAACCAGGACCAAGCTCAGAAACTGTTTCCAACCTAAGGACAGGAGAGCAAACTCCCGAGAGTGCATGCAAACGCCCCAGACAGGAGCCGAGCACACCCTGTCCTTTAGATGAAAAGCAACCGGGCAAAAGGCTAATGGTCAGTGAACAAAGGACTTTTGCTCGGGCCGCCTCGGGTGTGGTCAGGGTGGCAATCGTCCCGATGGCCTACCCTGACGAACAACTGAGGAGGGAGGAAGTCAACGAAATCAAGAAACAAGTGAAGCGCTGTATCCATAGCCAAAGGCACAAAAGTTCCAACCTTCAAGAGTACGTCGACTAGGGACGGAGTAGTGGTCTTCAACAGCACCGAGAAACAATTCGCCGCCTAGCTGAAAAACCTGACGTCGGAATTCGCGTTGAAGAGCGGGACCCAGTTGCGTGCGCTGCTGGTCGATGAGCTGCCAAAGCGACATTGAATTGTAGTGCACGTCGAGAACCCGAAATTGCCAGTCAAGGATGTCTCACCTTAACAGATAAAACCCTGGCCTGAGGGACGACTGAATGGTGGCAAAAGGGAGCGAAAGTAGAGATACCAGGAGCACTTACTTCGCTGCCCTTATTAGGAAGGGAATGGTGAGGGCCTTAAATAACCTCAATTTTAAACATTTCTGTGGCTTGAACCAAGCAACAGTAAAGTTGGTTGAGAAGGACCGCCTGAAAATTACCAAGAAAGGGGATCAGCGGGGATCTGTTTAAAAATGGCGGGCTCCGAAATTCCCTTGCAAATTAATTTGCATCACAGCAAAGGCGTCTCGGCGAATCTAGCCAGGAGCATGGCTGTGATGCAGACAAAACCAGCACTAATAGCAAAAATAGCGCTGGTGCAAGAACCTTTGCTAGTTAGGGACGGAATTAGGAGTCTAAACAGCTGCGGAAAATTCTTTGTGTAAATAACAGGGGCAAAGTTAGGACCTGCATTATCACAAACAACGTAGAGATCACCCTCCCAACAGAGTACAGCAGTAGTGATGTCACTGCTGCATTAATAAAAGTCAGAAGAAGGGACGGGAGATTCCTGGAACTATCCGTAGGGTCAATATATATGCCCTACGATGCGGAAGTCATCCCTCCCTCCGATGAAGTCAAGTAACTAGTAGCGTATTTGAAAGCGGGCGGGCTCGAATTACTCTTGGGTTGTGATGCAAACTCTCTTTATCTGGTATGGGAGAGCACAAATAACAACCCGAGAGGCGAAGGCCTACTCAGCTAGATAGTAAGCAGCAGGTCGCATATTCTAACAGGGAAAATGAAACTATCTTCATGGATTTTCGAAGACAGGAGATAATAGACATTATCATTTGTTCGGGCGAACTTCTGGACATGGTGAGGGACTGGAGGGTAACAGATGAACCCTCTAGGTCAGGTCACAGGCAGAAAAGTTACGCTCTACGACAAATGGTAATTACAAAGACATGGACTAGAAGTCTCAGGAAGACTTATTGGGAGGGATACAGGACCGACCTCAAAGATCAGATCCTTGGGGTCCCAATGAAATTTTATAACTTAAGAAAGCTGGAACTGGCGGCAACGAATGTTAGCGACGCCATAAGAAGCTCTTTTGAACTGCCGACTTAGGCAAAGAAATCCAACAGCCCACACCCCACGGTGGAATAAAGAGCTAGGATAACACAGGGCTGTGGTCAGAAGAAGCTTAAAAAAAGCGAGGAAGCTAAAAACCAGAGAGTCGTGGAAGAATTTCATAGAATTTCAACGATTCTACAAGAAAGAGATTGTGAAAGCAAAATAACAACAGCAGGAAAAGTTATTGTAAAGATATCGAGAGCTTATCAGAGTCCTCGAGACTGCACAAGAAACTCAGCACAGAAATGTATACCTGCTGGAGCTGTTTAAAGCTACCAAATAGTACATACACGAGAACGAAGGAGGAATCTCTAGATCACTTTATGCAGAGTCACGTTCCAGGCTTTGAAAGGACCTTGGCTGTTATTACTCACATGACGAGAAAAGGACGAAAACATTGGGACATAGCCTTGAAGATTGTGCAGCCGAAAGGGGTGGAATGGGCTGTTAAGACCTTCGCACCCTGCAACGAAGCGCCTGAACCGGATAGTATCTATCCTGTGCTACTTTAAGACGGCCTTCAAGAAATCTTGGGAACTTTAATAAATATTTTTAGGAAGAATATAGCCCTAGGACATATTCCCAAGACCTGGGCGGACATAAATGTAATCTTCATACCAAAACCAAGTCAAAATTGTCATGTCATCACTAAGGACTTTAGATCGGTCAGTCTCATTTCTTTCATCTTGAAAACACTGAAGAAAATAATAGACATCTGAAATCAATCTCGCTAATGGTAAAACCATTAGTGAACTCCCAGTACGTCAAAAGGTAGAGCAGGTCCACAGATAGCGCTCTACATCACCTAGTAAGAGCGGTGAAGACTCAACTGGAAGCCAAGGGATATGCCTTTGGATGTTTCCTACATATTGAGAAAGCCTTTAATAACACCTCAAATAAAGCGATAAGAGAAGTCATGATAAATCACGGCACACCAGAGGTACTAATTAAATAAATAAAAAACATGCTGACCGCCAGGAATCTTATGGTTCAATGTGAGAAAGAAACGTTGGAAGGCAAACCAATCCGTGGCTGCTCGCAGGGTGGGGTGTTATTCCCCACCCTGTAGAGCCTGGTGGTCTCATGAACTTCTGGTCAGTCTAAAAGAAATAGGTTTACAAATCTATGGCTACGCGGACGACGTGACTGTGGTGGTCAGGGGAAACTACCTGGAAACTCTCAAAGAACATATAGGGACAGCTTTGAGAAATATCGAAAACTGGTACACAAGGAAGAGTCTGGTCATCAATCCTTCTAAGACAAATATTATAACATTTACCAGGAAGTAAAAGTAAAAAACCATAAGCCTATTAAGCCATAAAGCCTATTAAGCTATGGGTAACGGAAGCAGAGTTCACAAATTGTGTAAAATACCTCAGGGTCTTGATCAACCCAAAATTAAACTGGAAACAGCATCTCCTTGAAAGGAAAAAAAATTCTACACGTTGATTTGAGCGTGTAGAAGAGCCATGGAAAAAACCAAAGGGCTACTACTACCGAGATTAACTTATGCTGCTGTAGTATGGTGGCCAAGAGTGGAGAAATGGAGGCTAGGAACCTGCTGAAAAGCTCACAAGATAGTTACATGAGGGCTGCGGTAGGGGCCATGAGAACCACATCAACAGAGGCGCTGGAAGTGGCCCTCTGCATACGAGGTCTGTTCAAAAAGTATCGCGAATTTTGTGTTTTTTCAAAAATTATTTATTTATTCATGAATATCTATTTTGTCTCCTTCAAAGTAATCCCCATCAGATATTATATACTTGTGCCAACGTTTTTTCCAATCCTCGAAGCATTTCAAAAAATCATTTTTTGTGATCTTGTTCAGCTCCTCCTGCGATGCCGCCTTTATCTCCTCAATCGTAGAGTAGCGTCGTCCTTTCATGTGTCTCTTCAGTTTCGGAAACAAGAAAAAGTCACAGGGGGCCAGGTCTGGGGAATACGGTGGCTGCGGCATCATTAGTGTGTTGTTTTTGGCCAAAAATTCGCGCACAAACAACGATGTGTGAGCAGGGGCGTTGGTACAATTTTCACCGCGACCCGTCTCATGCCCAAATCATTAGTAAAAATCGAATGGCACGAGCCAATCGATATGTTTAGGTCCTCAGCAACTTCTCTAACGGTGATTCGACGATTAGCCAATACTATTTTCTTCACTTCATCAATGTTTTCGTCTGTTATTGACGTGCTCGGGCGTCCGGCACGCTCTTTGTCGTTCACATCTTCTCGGCCCTCTGAGGACATTTTGTACCACCGATAAACGTTGCTTCGGTTTAAGGTAGCTTTACCATATGCCACAGTCAACATTCAGAATGCATCAGCGCACTTAATTTTGTTAGATTCTTTGATCCATTTTTTGGAATAGGCAAAAATCGAAGAGCCAAAACACGTCCAAGCAAAGCAGCTGTCAAAGATAAACTGAATATTCAAAATGGCCGAACTTGTCGGCATAAGTGAGGGACATGAGTACCAACATAACACCACAAAAAAATCGAAAATCGAATATACGTAACCCGCGGAAATTTAAAATTCGCCGTACTTTTTGAACAGACCTTGTATATCTACTGCACCTGACCATTTACAGAGCAGACAACCAACACAGGCTGAAATATCAAGATGAATAGAGGGATATCAGATTGAGCAATACTAGGCTCAAGTGGTTATATTCTCATCCATTCACAGTAAATCAGGACAGGACCCACAAGAGAGTGCAAATATCCAAGGGCTTTAACTCTTGCATACTAACAAATAAGGACTAACTGACACCAAATAGAATAAGAAACCAAAACACGTGCTACTGATTTACAGATGGCTTGGAGTGTAATAATCGATACGGGGCTGGAATGTACGGGCCAGGTGCGGAATGCAGGGAATGTAACTATCTGGGCGGCCCGGCCACGGTGTTCCAGGCCGCGATCATTGCCATTTTAAGATGTGCCGAAATTCTCATCTCAAGTGAGATTGAAAACAAAAAAGTCGCAATTTGCACTGACAGTAAAGCAGCTATATCGGCGTTAATCAAGACCACCACGGAATCGTCCTTGATATGGAACTGCATGACTGCGCTCGAGAAGCTCAGCAAGATCAATAAGGTTACCCTCATGTGGATGCCTGGGTATGTAAGGTATACATGGCAATGAAGTGGCAGACTGCCTTGCAAAGTGGGGCTCTGAATGTGATCTCATCGAGCGGGCAGTTGGTCTACCCTTTGTCATATTTAAGGCCGCCATCAAAAGCAGGCTGGACCTAGAACACTGCTCAAGATAGGAAAAAGCAGAGAACTGCTGACGGTCGAGGCGGATGATGAGGAGGCCTTGGGTAAAAAGAACGAAAGAGTTAACAGCATGAGCAGAAAAAGGCTGGAAACCACATTTGGACTGGACATAAGGCACTAAAAGCTCATATACTCAACATGAATATCGCACAGAATGATATATGTCGTCTTTCCGGAAACGGCGGAGAAGACAATATTCATATACTATAACACTGCCTCACTCTACTCTGTAAAAGATATAAAGTGTGGGGGAGAGCGTTCAAAGAGCCGAAGAACATCCAGCAAGTAGAACTAAAGGACCTACTTTATGTAACCTCTGATCGAAGGCTAGGGTTACTGTTTTAATATAAAGAGCGCGATGTTATTGTTACGTCCTGGGTGTGTCCCGGAAACTATGAATCTCTCTTTTTAATTATATGATTAGAAAACAGACGGATTTCGAGCTAGCGCTATTGTAACGAAGATAAGAGTACATTGGCCGCCGTTAAACGTACCGTATGGTTCCCCAGGTGTTTTTCATTCATTCAGCCTTCATGTAAGTTATGTAGTTTATTTACATCCTGGATACCCCGGGGATGACAGATTCGTCTTTTAAATAATTAAGATATCTAGCCACCTCTACGTTAGGCACGTATGTGCCCATACTGGGTACTTAAATAACAACGGATTCCTTCTCTTATGATTATAAAACTAACAAATTTGATCAAGCGGTTTATGAAAAGATACGAGTACACGCTGCCCAAATATGTCATAAGCTCCCGATGGGGCTGCGATCTATCCACCCTTGTATAACAAGGGCCCTCCTATGCGATTAGGTTTTTAGAATTGTTTACAGTAATAATAGGAATTTCCCGGAGTAACCGTCTTCCACGCAACCTCCTCTCATTGGTAGACGTCATCCCCAAAAATCTGCCCTATATAAACCCCAGTCTCTTGCCACAAGACGCACTTCGTTTTTCATTTCGAAAGTCTCGTCACGTATCATCGTTACGATTCTCAATCCTTTGTCCTCAACTGTGCGAAGGCTTTGATCTTTGCTACACGGTACAGCAGCACTTCCGGGCAATTAATTACGTATCTCGCGATTTATCCGATCGACCACAGCGAGTGCAACCATTTGAACGGCCAGCCGACCGAAAAGGTTCCGCATCCGAAGGACCAGTCGACCGAAAACGTTCCGCATCCGAAGGACCAGTCGACCAAAAAGGTTCCGCATCCGAGGGACCAGCCGACCGAAAAGGTTTCGCACCCCCAAACCTAGTACACGTACGAGTAAGTACCTACCTTCGTTTTTAATCACCCTACCTTGCCCCGTTCCTTAGTATATTAACACCCCCGTGTCGCAGTGAATACTTTATCTGATGAAGAAAGGCTCGAGGCCCTCCGGCTCGCAGTCAGGGACTTAAACGAGGCTGACGACGCTACTTTGATCGCTCAGCTGACAACCTTTTCCGAGCTTCTAGCCTGTGACAAGAGGTTACAGTCACCACCCCTTCATAACGAGATTTCTATAACACCTCCAGGTTCCCCTCTCGCTCCCTCCTACTCACCTGATCCCCATTATCAACCCCCAACCCCTCCAACACCACCCTATCGTAATACTCCTTCACCCTACCCTTGGGTTTCGCCTCCTTTCTTTCTACCATATTATTTTAATTCACCCTCGTGATCCCCTACCCCAGACCCACGGACCCCAGACCCATCTCCGTCCCCGTACGATTCCCCTATTTCCTCTTCGGAACCCCCCCACTCCCAATTCATTGTCTTCCCCTTAAAACACTCCCTGTAACCACACACACACACACGCGTATACACACTCACACACCGTATTATAGTAATCGCTCCGTACACCGTTCTATTTTGTAATCTTACCACTCTCGCAATATTGTAATGTTACAGGCAAACGTAGAATAAAAATCGAAATTATTATTCTAAAATTCCCATTTTATTTAAATTTAATTCATCGCGCGTTCACTACCCTTTCCCCAGTTACTCCACTCGCGGCCCCATCCCAGGTAAAGGGCTTCCGTGCCCTCCCCTAAATTAGGACCACCCTGCGTACGCTTGCGTAAGTGTAAGTGACCTTCCGGTCTCTGACCTGCACCGCCGGCTATCGGGTACGTTGGGGCACGCGCCTACGCGCGCGGGCGTTGCGTTCACCTCTAGGATGTAACATTATTATGGAATGGTAATTCTAAATAACCTTAAGATCTGCTTATGAATCCACCCGCGTGCATATTACTACCACTAATATATAACAATAAAATACAAGAATAATAAAAGTAATATGTAAATGTATGGAAATATTATTTCATCACAAACAACGTATTTTATAGTAATTGGCAACACAAATTTATCTGTACAAATTTCAAAGAGGTCGAACATTCACAATTTTTTTATTGAAAAAGAAACCACAGAATGNATATATATATATATGTATATATATATACGTGTGTGCGTAAGCACACGTGTGTACGTCCACATGTGTACGTGTGTGATGACGTGCACATGCATAAGTGCGTAAAGGCATTCACGTGCGTACATGCGTACATATGTGCGTGCGTGCATGCACATAAAAACATAAAAAATGTAAATTTTACTGTAAAATGCACATTCGTGATACACTTCGCGGAATACCAGCGGTACTTTAATTTTCAAGTCTTACAATTCGAAAAATATTTATTAAAAAAATACAATATTATAACATTTTGAAAACGTCTCCACGTTAACTTTTCACACGACAATTACGAACGATGATCATTACAATGACAATCCGCTGTTCCAGGACGTCTTCAATTCCGTTTTCGCGGCAGTGATCCACCTCGACTAACTCAGTATTATTTAAGCGATAGAGAATCTAATCCTTTGCTATCCCGAGTGGTGGAGCGTAGTGGTTCTTTCACCTTCTTCTTCGATACTCACGGAAATTTGGAAGAGAAAAAGGGAGTAGTCGGGAGAGATAATAATTTAGAGACGAATTTAATTTACGGATAACAATACTTTGCCTGATTATTCTTAATTACATATTATGAACCGATACACCGAGAGACCTTGTAACGCAATTAATAGAGAACTATCTTTCGCCCAAAATATTCTGCTAGATGCTTTTTAGGCAGCAAATCTAAGCCGTTCGACGGCAACTATGGTAACGCGCGTCATGATACCAAAAAAAAACTCTCTTGCCCGCTCGTTATGCAAATTTCGCCGGGATTCCGAATAGGCGACAGCCGGGTTTTTCCCGACAATAATTAATTGTTTCTGGCCGATCATGTACCCGAATTATCTCGTTCGCTAGAAAACAATTTCAAAAGCGTGCGATTCAACAACACGGCCCGTAACAATACTGGCAATACCGATAATTAATTTCCGAGGACTATGCGACCGACGACTAGAGAAGGCAACCAAGTCTCGAGCCCGAGTCTCCAGGATTCCTAAATTCAAGACCCTCTCGAGTACGGCTTTCGTCCTTCTGCGATGTGGCCCCAAAATCTTGCACGTCCGCGTGTCCCGAACTTTAAGGCGCGACGGATCCTAAGTCTGAGTCTAATTCCCGATCTACTACTCGTACAGATGCTGCCAATAAGCGACGGTAACCGACTCAGAATTATAACGCAACTCTAATTTTCCTACCCGCGGCTGTATATAGTTTCTCTCTCACCCACTCGCCACTTGAAGTTCATCTCTCCTCCTCAGTAACTTGTCCTGCTATTTCTGCAGCTTCGCTCGCTCGCTCTCGCCTCGGAACGTCTTTAGTGTGCGCCTTCGGGCCGCACAGTGACGAGTAGGGCTCGTCAATTAGCGCAAGAGGCAACCATCGCAGGGATCTATCGCGCCGATCGATGCAGCATCTTGGTTCTCCCGGCCAGATCACGTTTATCACAAGTGCTCACGTAAGCTTCGCGTCTAGGGTCTTTTATTCGACGCTTAGCTTGTCCTTGTTCCTCCTGGGGCGACATTCGGCAACTGCTGGGCTGGCAGAAGTTCGAAGGAATTCTCCCGGGGTCTTCCCTAGCATGATCTGTTACCGGATCGCGAGGTCTTGCGCTTTTCTCAGCGTAAAGTGGCCATTCCCACTGTCCGTCGCCAACCGTCCGACAGGGAAAGGAAGATTTTTCCCGCGCCCTTCCGCACGCCGCTCTAGCTGCTCCTTCAGAGTCCTCACTTTTGTTCGCGCTCGGTCCCTCTCGGCAGCTTCGATTTCTTCTTAGGTCTAACTTGCTGACGTATCGTGGATGATTTTACATTTATAAAAAATATAATAGCCGCGTGTCGTACGCAAAACGGCGGGCGAAACCAAAATTATAAACTTCGGTCGTTTTCTAGTATGAGAAAGTGCGAATTTCTGGCTTATCCTCGGCCAGGCAACGGCCTTGATTGACGAGCAAGAAATATGCATTGTCACACAGAAATTAAATGGTTTCAGGAGTATTTCATAATGACATAATCGGATATTTGAAAAATGTAATGATTATCAAAATATTTCCACCATTCACCAATATTTTGTAATTGAAAAATTTTTTGTTTACCAGAGGAAAGTATATTTCATGCCAAATCCAACCATATATAATAATGTGATTTTCCGATAAACTGACTTTTTGAAAAAAGATGGAAATATCCTCAAATAATCGTAACGCTATTGTTACGTCCCGAGGTACCCCCGGAACCCCCTCCTTCTTCACCCTTTTTCTATCACACTTCTATTTTTTTTCTCCCTTCCCTACACTCTTCTTTCATCCCGATAGTCGCCTGTTGACATCTTACCGTTTCTTCCAAATTATAACTTTAGTTGTAGCCCCGACCGTATTGTTGCTATATTTCGTATCATTAAAATAATTCACACTTTCTACCTGCCGTTTTTCGAGCTTATTAAATTCAATTAACTTAGATCCGGCAGTCACTGCCGCTGAATAGCTGAAGTATTGCCCCACCGATTATGCCCGGTGTATGAAATAAGTTATGTTATGCGATTTTTTTTTAACATTACTATTTAGATACTATTTAGTACTATTTAGATAAACTAAATTTTTTTCGCTCCGTAAGAACGGATGTGCATGATCCGTTTCGTGCCCTATCTTATAAACCTAAAAACAGATGTGCATGATTTGTTTCGTGCACCATCTTTATAAACCTGAGAACACCGTAAACCACCAAGTCCGTTGGCGTTCCCAACAAAAATGCAAGCTACACAGTTATAGAAGAAAGAGGGAGTCGAAGACGAACGTATAAATAAGGGCCCCGTCTTTAGGAGAGTCAGTACCAATCATTCAGTCAGTACCAATTATTCAGCCAGTAACAATCATTCAATCAGTACCAACCATTCAGTCAGTACCAACTCTCAGTCTTTTAACGTCAGTGCGGTCTGCAAACTTTACTGACTTCGTTGTCAACAAGTCAGTCGCGAGTCGGAGTGAAAATTCTCTCAGTGTCCATCTCGTTTCAAGAAAAGCACCACAGCCAAGATGGTGTGACGCTACCAATAAAAACAAAGGACGGACGAAACTCTGCCCTGCAACCAGGCTCCTCTTCTCTACAACAAGGTAGATGCTCTATCTATTGAATAATACCGACGACTTCGTGCGCACAACCGACTTCATAATTTATACGTTGCCATCTCGATTTAATTTGTCCGAATTGCGCGAGAACACAATAAATTATATTGTTTATTTTGTCCCCATTCATTTTGTTTCCGTTTCTTTCTTGAATAACCCCTTTCATTCGGGGATTCTACCACAGAACCAAGCGTAAACCTTTCCGCCTTTCCCCGCCCCGGCTAAGAAGCCGCTAAGCGTGACAGAGTCGCTCTCGTCGCGCGCGTCCATGACTACACGGGACGTAACACTATTTATAGCCACCTATCTCAGATAATATACGAAACATGTCCTCACTGAACTTTCTCCTAAGAATAGGCGATTAGTACTGATAAGCAGAATATCAATGATCATAAAATATTTTAATATATAAATGCGATAATAATAATAGTAGTAGATATATACGCAACAATATGGCCACGTAATCCTATACATTATTTTTATATTTACCAGGTGTAGAAGTATGAAACCGGAATTTTTTTGTAAAAAGTACACGTCTGTTGTTTGAAAATGATAAAAAATATTTTATTCAAAATAATGTCCATTGCTATTTATACATTTTTCCTACCTCTCCGGCAATTTATGAATGCCACGCCAAAAAATACATTTCTTCTTTTGAAGCGAACCAGCTATCGAGCAATTTTCGGACATTTTCATACGAATTGAAGCGTTGTTCAGCAAGAGCGTGTCCCATTGATGCGAATAGATGATAATCGGACGGAGCCAAGTCTGGAGAATAAGCCGCATGCGTTAGTATTTCCCAACTGAACGCCTCGATAGCTTCCCTGACCTGTTTTGCTGTGTGTAATGGGGCATTATCATGTAGCAAAATGACTTTTTGTTGCCTTTTTCCATATTCCGGCCGTTTTTCACGCAATGCTCGATTTAAATCGATCATTTGCTGTTGGTAGCGATCAGTGTTAACGGTTTCACCAGGTTTTAGCAGCTCATAATAGATTACACCCTTCTGATCCCACCAAACACAGAGCATTGTCTTCTTTCCAAAGCGATTGCAGTGGATGTCGATGGTTCGCCTGGATTCACCCATGATTTCTGACGCTTAGGATTCTCAAAATATATCCATTTTTCATCACCTGTCATGATACGATGGACTTTCTTTTGTATCTGTCGAGCAGCATTTCACAAGTAATTTTTCGATTTTCTTGCTGTCTTTCATTCAATTTATGCGGAACCCATTTTCCCACTTTCTCAATCTTTCCCATGACTTTCAAACGAATTGAGACAGCTTTCTGCGCATGTACGTGGATGTAATATTATTAACCATAATTTTTTTTTTAATAGACTCAAATGTTAAATCGACGTAAATTTATTGTGCACGTTCAAGCATTCCGGTAAATAAATTATCGATTTTATTTAAAGTTTAACTTGCATACAGATTAACATACCATATCATGTACCATTACGAACAGATTCTTCAATTGTGTTCCTTTCTTTGACATTACAAGATTACTCCTTTAGATAAAATCGACAATTTATTTACCGGAATGCTTTTTAAGTTAGGTTAGATCAAGCGACTGCTTCTTTGTTGTTTATAATTCCTGCTTTCTTGGACACACTGTTCTCTATCTGCTTGACTTCTATGTTCTTATGCAGCTTCGATTTTGATGAAAACAACATTGCCTTTAACATATGCTTTAATGAAACTCAAAATATATAATGGCTCTAATAAATCGGCACAATACACGACCCAACACACAATGTTATTATATATATATATATATACAGAATGATTCATAAATATATAAGGTACGTAAGCAAAATCCGGACAGAACAATTTATTATAACAATTGATTATTAATCAAAAACTTAAACTTACAAAAAGCTTTTGTTACGTCCTGTGTGCCTCGGAAAGTACGGATTCCTTATATATATATATATGATTGGGAGGCAGACGAACGTCGGGCAAGAGTTATCCTGAAGGGGATAAGATTACGATGGTTCGCCGTTACACGCACCATGGATTTCCCAACGTATCTGTCATCTCTTCCGCCCTCACGTAAGGCGCATTCGTTACATTCTGAGTACCGTGGGAACAACAAATTCCTCTTTTTCATCAAGAGATAGGCGGATTTGGGTAAACGCTATCATAGAAATGTGATTATACGCCACTAAATGGGTCATGAGTTTCTCAACGCGTCCGTGATGTTATCCGTTTCCTAATCTTCCATATCCGTTTCCAGTTTCCACGAAAACTCCTCTCATTGGCGATCGTCATCCGCTACTCCCAAAAATCTTCCCTATATAAGCCTCACTCTCTTGCTGCGGACACACTCTCTCTCTCTTTGCCCGTTTGACTTCTATATTATCGTTCTTTGTATGATCGCGTATTATCGTTTTCAACATTTTTTGCGTTCATGCCATTACGGCTTCCGCCACGACCTTGTCTTTGTTATTCAGATCGGAATCTCTTAAATGGAACTATTTCTCTCGGTATTCCGGCATCCCATAAATCCGGTACACCACGATCAACGAACCCACGTACTATTCATCATAGTTGATTCAGCTAAATCGTTAGTCTCTATTTCATATTTAAACATGACTTTTAATCAGTACAATCCAATCTCCAATCCCACTTTACTCTTCAAAACACACACATACACTGCGTAATTATTATCTTCCTTGTATTATATAATGATGTTTTTTCGCCATACCAATACGTTAAACATTCTTGTTACGTTAAATCCGATTGTATTATATTTACTAGGTGTACCGGTATGAAGTGAGCGTTTTTTTGTGAAATCAAAACACTATTTTTTAATGGGAAAGTAAAAAACATTTTATTCAAAGTATTGGCCATTGCTAGTTACACATTTTTCCCATCTTTCAGGCAATTTGTGGATTCCACGCCAATAAAACTGTTCGTCTTTT